>NC_046156.1:107857239-108128771 GCF_011064425.1 Rattus rattus
TCATTGTGTACTTCGTTCAGTTACGTATACAACCCCATCTATCATCTTCCTTTTTGGTCCTCCTTACTCAAAGAATATCTTTGTAGGTTTTACAACTTCAGAACTGGCTTTGTAACCGCTGCTAGAATGTATTCTTTCAGTCTGGTTGATTCTTGTATTCAAAATGTATGTTTTATGGATCTAAAGAGTCATTGGGTCTATGATAGGAACTGAGTCTGTGAAATGCTCTGTTATGTGACATTTCCATGACTGGAACTCTGTGCATTCATTAGTATTCAGGGTCCTTAGACTGTATTTTTTTGGGTTTTTCTTCTTAGCTTCTAAGTTTGATATAGAGATCTTTTACTTCTTATGGAATTTTTCTTGGATAGTTTAAAACTAATGAGATTAAATTACCTTAATTCTTTTTTGGCAATTTTATTGCTAATTTGAGACTATTGGTGTATCTATGTAATAGTATGAGAATTACCAACTTTTCTTGTGTGGGACTTCTTCTAATTGTACATTAATTTATTAAAAAAGTTGTCTTTCATTTTATATGTATTTTTTTATATGTGAGTGTTTGCATGTATGTTTCTTTACACTCAATGTACATGCAAGTGTTCATGGATGTTGGAAGAGAGATTGCTGGAATGGAGTTTTGAGGCTTTCAAACTGTTTTTAGTTGCTCAGGGTGAACTTGATTCTTTCAGAGCAAGCAGTACTCTTTCTGGTGTTCTCAGCTCCCTCTACTTTTATCCTGATTTTTTTATGGTTTTGCTATGACCTGTGTCTATTCTATTGTATTAAATATTTAATTTCAAATATTTTTAGTTTAATTGCTTCTCTTGCCATTTTCTTTGTTTATTCTTCTGTCTTAAGGTCATGAGATGGTTTCTCTTTTTGTATTTAAGACTTCTTTTGGGTCCGAAAATGTGTTTTATTTAAAGGATTCCATGAGCTGGTGAGATATATATAAACACTGCAGTAATTAGGAAGTTCTGTTAAAAGCCATGTAGTCAATAATAAAGATCACTTTTAATTGACTTTTTTGCTTGATTGGGCTACTAATGGGTGGGTTTTGGCTTCCACCCACTTTTATAGTATTAATCATCCATTTAACATGTTCATATTTGCTTGTACATTTTGTGTCTTGTTGTTGAATCATGCAACCTCTTATCAGTGGATAATTTTTCTGGATATGCCTTCTGAAGTTCATCTTATCAATTATAACAATGACTATTTCCTGCATGCTTTCTGGATTACATTTGTTTGATGTGACTTTGTTTCTTCTTTTAGGTTGAGATTGTCTCTTGGAGACGCTTCTGGGAGAAAAGAGGTGGCTTGCATTTTTCCCTATCAGCTATATCATCTTTTATGAATTGAATCACTGCTCAGAGTTGTACTGTATTAAAAAAGGTTTATTAATTTCTTTTTTTCTTTTTTCTTTTTCTTTTCTTTTATTGGATATTTTCTTTATTTCAGTTCTTTGAAGTGTTGTTCCTTTCCTATTTTCCTCAAATTCCATCCCATCTCCCACCTGCCTACGTTGGCGTGCTCTCCTACCCATCTCTCTCTCCCACCTGCCTCACTGTGATTCCCAGAATCAAGCGCCCACCGTACAAGGGCCTCTCCTCCGCACAATACCCAACAAGGACCATCTTCTGCCTATTAAGTTGGGACCATCCAAATTCCTCCATGTGTGTTTTTGGTTGGTGGTTTAGTCCCAGGGAGCTCTGGGCATTTGGTTGGTTGATATTGTTGCTCCTGTAAGTTACAAACACCCACTGTTTTAGTCCTTTGTCCTTCTTCATTGGGACCTTGTGCTCAATCAGTGGTTGGCTACAGGCTTTGTTATCATGACATTCCCTAAGGCTCTCAGCCTCTGGAATGGCTATATCAGGCTCCTGTCAGCTTTACTTCCCATGTCCCAGTAGTGACTAGAAACCTGGGTGGTGGATGTGGCATAGTCCTATGTGGCAGTCTCTGGACAGTCTTTCTTTCAGTCTCTGCTCACACTTTTATCCATATTTCTCCAGAATATTTGTTCTAAGAGTACTAAAAGCATCCTACTATTTGTCTTTGCTACTTAGGCTTCACTTAGGGTCTGTACATTGTATCTTGGGTATTCTCGGCTTTATAATATCCATATATGAGTACATATCATATGTGTTTGGTTACCTCCTCAAGGGATGATATTTTCACAAATTCATGATCAATTTTTTTAATGGTGAGTACTCATTGTGTAAATGTGCCACATTTTCTGTATTCATTCTTCTGTTGAGACATCAAGTTTTCCAGCTTCTGGCTATAATAAATAAAGTCTAGTATGATGCCAATTAGACATGTATTTCTTGTTATATTTTGAGCATCTTTTGAATTACATTCCCAGTGATATTTTTAGGTCTGGGAAGAAGACTACTTCCAGATTTTCTGAACCCTGAGACTGATTTCCAAGTGCTTATATCATCACGTCCCCACAAAAAGCGGTGGGTGATTATATTTCTCACCTCGCTGGTCTCTGTGGTCACCTGAATTTTATCCATAGCCATTGTACCTGGTGTGAAATTGGAATCTCAGTTTTGATTTCCTGATAACTACTAAAGGATAATGAACATTTCTTTGATCCTGTCATTCTAAATTTAACTGATGAGTTGAAAGATTGCACAACAACTCACAGCCCATTTTAAAAGAGTTATTGATTCTGGAATTCTAACCTGCAGAGTTCTTTGTACATGTTGATATTAGTCTTCTAAGGATTTAGGTTGTTGAATCTTTCCTATCTGTTGGTGCATTTCCTATGGAAATTAATCCGTTGCCCTACAAATTTTCAAGAATTTCTGAGTCCCATTTCTTCTTGGTCATGACACTGCAACGTCGGTGCCAGTTCGGAATTTTTCCTGTGCCTATGTTGAACACTTCCTCACGTTTCTTCTATTAGTTTCAGTGTATCAGGTTTTATGTGGAAGTTCTTGATCCACTTGGATGAGCCTTGAATATTAAGAATGGATCAATTTGTACTTCTACATGTTGGCCAGTTGTTTCATTGTTGATACTGTATTTCCTGGGATCATTTAGTTCCTCTGCGAATCAATAACATAGTCACGTGGGGTTTCATTTTGGGTTTCGTTCTATTCCACTGAAGTTGCTTCACTGTCTCTGTACCAACATCCTTACAGTTTTATACTGTGCTCATATTTTACTTTTAGATTAGAATGGTGAACCCTAAAGTTTTTAACAGTTTTTTTTAATCTAGATTTTTTATTTAGTAATTTATAGAAATTACTTTTATAACTCTGTGTGAGTTAGGTTAGAATTTGATGAGTTGGTGAATCTGTAGATTGCTTTTTGGCAAGCTGGCCATTTACTATATTAATCCTGCCAATCAGGCAGGAAGACTTTCCATCTTCTGAGATCTTCTATATTTCTTTCTTCAAGATTTATTCTTGTTGGCACGAGCTTTTTAGGTCTGGTATAACTCTGTTATATCTGTCTTTATATCTTACTTGATGACTAACACTTTACAACTTTAATATTCTTTCTTGTTTTTATGTGTTTACGTGTTTTTGACGTATTATATGAGATAAGGATGAACTTCTTTTTCTGGGCCAATCTGTTGGAATTTATTAATTTAGTACTTCTTTATACCTTGTTGGCTTTATTTGTTTGCATTGATTGTTGGTTGTTTTATGTTTTCAAAAGCCTCTACTTTCCGACTTACAAAGCATTTATGGGCCAGGAATGGAGTCTACTAACCTCTGACGATCCAGAATATGAATTTCATCCTTTGGAAAGATAAATAATGAGTTGGATAACCTATCCGAAATCTGTTTTGCCAGACGTAGTGGAAGCAAATACCTGCAGGCGTAACATATGCAGAAAGGGACAGGATCGCGTTCTCATGTGCAATGCAAGCATTTAGCACCTGATACAGGATGAAGCGAATCTTTCATTTGATTCACAGTTCTAAAAAGTAAATTAAGAGATCCATAGATGATAGTGATTGATCCTATCTCTGACATCACATTTCAGGCCTGCCAAAGATTCATTTCGATACGATAAAATCAGGACATAGATCTGAGGATAAGGATGAAAACATTTGCTTCTCTTAGTAATGTAAGATACATATAGATTAACACTACAACTCAAGGGCTGGATACCTGAGAGGAATTTTTGTACTGCCATTTTAACATAAACTTTTTTATTGATTCTTTGGGTTTTGTCAGGTACCCTGATCACCTCATTTCTCAATCCATATCTTCACCAACACCCTTGGGCCTTCCTCAATAACAACAACAACAATTACAAAACGCTACAACAAGCAAACAAATTTGTATTTTATCTATTGCTCACGAGAGCATGGTCAAGCTCAATGGCTGCATAAATAGATATGGATCATTTCCTCTTGCACCTTTGCCAGAAATGTGAAGCCATCCATTTATAGAGCACTTTGCCCTTCTTATCCACACTTTGAACAGCATTTGTGTAATTATTTATGCCTACTTTTGCTGGTGTGTGAGGTTTGAAGCAATGATAGAGTTGTCAATGAGTATACATGTCATCTTTCTCAATTGTGTATCTGCTAGTCATTGATATCTCACTGAGAATATACAACTTTCTTGATCTCTAGAGTCAAAGGAGCATGGCTTCCATGGTTCAGGGTGGCAGGCCTATTTAGGCCTCCTCTTTGATGGACCACGTTCAGACATGGCCTTTGAGGCCATGACCCTGGTGAACATCACCAATGACTAAGTATTGGCTGGGATATAATATGTCAACTGGAAACGCTTCGCTTAAGCAATGACAACGGCTTTGGGCTTTATGGGCTACAGACCGTACAGATATCCATGTGGCTCAAGATATGGATACATGGACATCAACACAGATCCTGAATGCAGTAGGGCGTACAATCCGTGATTAATGACAACCACTGGTTCAGAAATTCACCTCGGGTATGGTACAAGATGACTCGTAAATAACACCACTCTATAGGAAGAATAGTCAGACATAAAGGAGCATATTTTAAATATAAATGATATTTTGAGGTAGGAAGATATTTTCAAATCAGGCATCAACTTCTGGAAGAAGGAGGGCTGTGCTTTGCCTTTAAACTCCTCTCATTAGCAGAGTCCATTCCTTTCACTGGCCCTTACACAGCCACTTATTCAGAATACCAAACCACAAAACACTAGAGACCTCCAGCCTCATGGTTGAATACCTGCAGGTTCTACAGCACTTTGAGAACTGAGACAGGCACGTGGTGGCACACAGTCAGACCATAATCCTTCATTCTACTGACTACCTTATGTGCCCTCTCTTCTGTGCCTTTGGACTACTGGCACGTGAGTTAAGATCCTGGCCACGGCGGCTGTTGGCAGGTTCCAGGGCAGCTGTTTTAAAATAACAGCTTCCCACTTCCTAGATGGCACCTATTTCTGAACTCCTGAGCCAAGAAAGGTAGTAAAACTAGATTATGTTTGTGTATCTCTTTCAGTCTGTAATCTCAGCCAAATCTATAACTGATTTTTTGGCTTTTCTAGGAGCAGGCTAGACAGGGTTTGGACTTGCTGTCTTTTTCTCCTACCCTCTGGCTTCTGCTTATGATGAGTTCTTTGGCCCCTTTATAGGGGCACTACAGGGCCACTTCATGGTGTTGCTTCTCCTCCCTCACAGGGCTTTCTTCCTCTTTCTCTTTTTAGCTCCTTAAGTCCTGCTTCTTGAACTACTTCATTTCTTCTGTATCTTTGTTTGGACCAGCTCTCATCTTATCCTGACTCAAGCTCCTTCCTCAATTTTTCCTTTCTCTCGTTCACTACTTAATTTCAGTAATAATCTTTTTTTGAAGCATTTGAGCTCTTATGTAATGATCATAACAAAACTGGATTTAAAATAAGATTATCTAAGGGATCACTATAAAAATCATTTGAAATACATCTATTCAGTCATAAGTTGAGATTTAATTTATCCTTTTACAATAAGTAATGGCAAATTTCCTTTGCTTTTGTATTAACAGAACGTTGAAAATTATAGCAGATGTATGTGCAATGCCTTTGGTTCATTATGTTTGGGCATTTTTGAGTATTACTCCATGGTATAGTTTTCTCATATATTAATGATCCGAGTTTATAAACTTGTTTTTAATGTTGCTACCGAGGCAGTCAGAGTATAATCTTTCTGATATTTTTAGATATCCAGCCAAGTGAATGTTTTACCTTAAATTAGAATTACACTAACTTTCGTGTATTTGGCATCAACTATGTATTGCCTTACGTAGAATAGAAAACAACAACAACAACAACAACAACAACAACAACAACAAGAAGACACAATTTCTCTGAAGGCTGGGAACCTGCATCTGGTGGAAACTTCTCTCCATTATCACTTCCTGCTAGAGGTAAAGAGAAAATAAGTTTAGAAGGAACCAAGCATAGCAACTCCATCTCTTGTAAGAGTCAATGGTGATGAATGGTTAGGTGATTAAAAAAGAATAATGAAAGCCCATATCCGACCCCAGTGATGGGACTTGAAACTGAAAGATCAAAGTACTTTGCAGCTGCCTGCCTCTCTGAACAAATGATCATTCCTTTCTTAGGAATGTAAAGATTGGAGAAAACATGAAAGACACATGTATTCTCTAAAACTCTTAGTGTACATGTTACATATATCCATTTGAAATATGGATGCAGGAACAAACATATGTGTTAGTACTGCAATGAAAATGCCTCTGAATAATGAACACCATGGTAATAAAATCAACATACATTTATGAAGTGGAACTCTGCCGACTATTTTATCTGTAAATGTTTATAGCACAAAATAGTTACGAAGATTGACTTTAAGCACAAGAATTCTGAAATACATATCTACACAGTGAGAAATAACTAACTATAAAGTGCATTTTGGCTCGTAATAGACTGTCATTTTAAACTTATTTTAAATAATATAAATTTGGAGAGTGTTGTGCCTAATTTATATTAATTTACATAAATATATCGACCAATTTTTGTTGCTTTTCAATGAATGGTATGTAGTTTTAATAGTACCATAACATACATTTCATATAAAATTCAACAACACTGTGAATTATTGATTTTAATCAGATATAAATTATTGCAATAAATTAATATACATATAATTGCCTACTCATCTCAAATCTAAAAAGATAAGTATCATGTATGTGACTGTAGTAAGGGTCTTATAGAATATTCAGCACCTGCTTCTGTCTCCATTTCAGTTTGTGTCTCAGTGAGAACACAAATATCATTTCTGGCAATTCACAACAATTTTACTTTTTGGGTCCTTTGTCCCACCTCTCATGCCATTGTCAAGTGTTAGGATATGCACTATCCAATGCTTTGAGTGGAAAGAGGGTGAGAATCCAGATAAAAGCGCTTCAATGGAGCCGATAGGAAGTTTGGAAAAAAAATGTGAAGCAATTTTACATTTTACTGTTTTTTTCCTTACGAAGATTACATTTATTTGTTATTAAAAGCTCATGAATTTATTACCGTATGCAGTAAGCTTTATAATAATAGGAACAGTTTGAAATAATAAACATAATTAAAAGCTTTTCAGTTAAATGTCTGAGTGGAATTCATCAGTCTCACAGAAACCAAAACTCAACCTTGCTCTATAGAGGAACCTTTTCTCAAACTTGCTGTAATACATGCCTCTTAAACAAAATGGACCAAGTCAAATAATCTAAATGTTTAATTCAAGAGATTGAAAAAAATACCATACTAAAATAAAGAGTCTAAAAGTGACAATTCAGACCACTACAAAAATAAATGAAAAACTGAAACAATGCAAGGACAAGTATTGGTTTTTGGGACAGAAAACCCAATATCTACATTTATTACGTAGGAAAATACTACAGGACTGAAAGAAGATACAAAGCAGGTGCTATAATTGGTTTGAATGAGGGGAATATTTTATATGTTCATATGGGTGAATGTTGGTCTCAATGGGTAGAATGTTTAGGAAGGAGTTATGTGATGTGTGACTACTTGGCTCAGAAAAGTTGTGTCACTAATTGTTCAACTTTTGAATTTCGAAATATACAAGTTTCAGCTTCCCAACACATCAAAATTGTGGATCAGATGTAGCTTTTTCATAAGGTACCCATTCAAACACTCTTGACAAAGTTGTAGAATCTGTATGTATAACAAATGAAAATATATTTATTATTTATTATAATGGATGAAAAATTATTGTTAAAATATTCATACTAACCAGACACCTTGTTATACTACCTATCAAAATTGTTATATTTATATTTTACAGCAAAGAAAAAAAAACACCGGTGCCTTAAAATTCAAATAACCCCAGGAGACACACCAACTAGAGTACAAAAAAATTTTGAAGAATTCATAATATTTCATATCTGTAGTTTTTATAAGGCAAAACAGTAGTAGCTCATGTAAACCGCTTATGTCCAACTAATAGAAAAAAGTCATTTGAAGGCTGAACATAGATAGCATGATATCAGTGCTCTCCAACATTTCTAGAAAGTCACTACACCAAGAGTTGTAATTTCTCTCTGGTGCTGATTTGCAGTCCCTAGCAGTGGAGGTATTTCTGCTTTCTCATCCTCCCCAAAATGTGTGTCACCTAAGTTTTTTGAAGATTCTTATTCAATTGGTTTGGGTAGTCAGGAATTGCTTTTGATTAATTTTCCTAATATTCAAGGAATTTGACACTTTGTTTATTTATTTTATTTATTTATTTTTATGCACAGATTTCTTCCTACATTACTCTACAACAGTTCCATCTCAGCACCTAACACACTACTTCTAACTCTTCCCTTGTCACTACCACAGGGCTTCTAAGAAATTCTGGGACACCAAGTCCTTTAGGGTTAAATTGCATCTTCTCTGACCTAATTGAACACAAGTTCCTCTACTGTGCTTGTATGTGTTACTGACCTCATACTCAGCTGGTGTGTGACTGATTGGTGATTCAGTGTCTAAAGTCTCAGGGGTCCAGGTAAGTGAGACCACTGGTCCTCTTACAGGTTGCCATTCTCCTTAGCTTCTTCAACTGCTAATTCAACTAGAGGGTGTAGCTTCTACTAGATGGTTGCGTTTTACATATCTTCTGCATATGACTCTTTCAACTTGTTGGGTTTTGTTGAGGCAAAGTCATGATGAGTCCTTTTTGTGACCATAGCCTAGAGAATGGTGTGGGTCTTGGGACCTCTCTGTGACCTGGATCGCACTTTGGACCAGTCTCTGGACCTTCTTTTCTACTCAGGCTCTTTTCAAATCTTCATTGCTTTCAGTCAGGAAACATTATGGGTCAGAAACTTTAACGTGAGATAGCAACCCATCCCTGTGATGTAGAGTGGATTCAATAGTTCCTCTCCCACTATAGGACCTTTTCTTCCAGGGTACCCACCTTTAGATCTAAAGAGTCTCTATTTACAGATCTGGTACATTCTAAAGGCCCTTTCAACCCACACACACCTCTTGAGGTCTCCTGCTTACATTCTTTCTATTGGCCCTCAAGGCTTCAGTCCTTTTCCCACCATTACCAGATCATGTTCCCTCCTCCCTCTCATCCTTTTCCTTGGTCCCTCCCTCATCTTCCCTTATGGTGGCTTTCTTGCCATCGTGGCCGGTGTGTCCTCCTTGGGCCCTTCAACATTGTCTTTTGAGTTCTGTGGACTATGTTGTGGGTATTCCACTTTTCTTTTCTTAGCTAATATCCATAATGATGATACCATTTACATGCTCTTCGGTCTGAGTGCCTCACACAAGATGTATTTCCTAGTTTCATCCATTTACTACAAATTGGAATTAATACATCATTCTTAATAGCTAGTAGTATTCCATTATTAAATGATACATTTCCTGTATGTTCTACATGTTGTGTGTGGGACACATAGGTTGTTTCCAGCTTTGATGCTCTAAATGAGGCTGCTATGAACATAGTGGAACATGTGTCCCTGTGCCACATAGGCATTTTTGAAGATTATATTCCCAAGAGTAATGTTCTGAACAACTAGGTGGGTCATTTCAATTTTTTGGAGCCTCAAATTGATTTCCAGAGTGGTGTACCAGTTTGTAATCCCACCTTAATGGAAATTCTATCTTCCTCCTCTTTGGTATGTATTTATCCTGAGGTTTTTGATCTTGGCTGAGCAGGTAGAATCTCAGTATCATTTTGATTTGTATTTCTCTGACCACTAAGGACTTTGAACATTTCTTTAAATTGTTTGTCAAACTGTTAAGATTTCTCTATTGTGATTTCTCAGTTTAGTTCTATACATTTTGATTCGGATTTGATTGGTTTTTGTTGATTAGCTTCTTGAGTTCTTAATATATTTTGGATATTAGCCCTCTAATGAATGAGAGGTTAAGTAACTTAAGTATCTCTAAAATTATTCTAGCCATTCCCATTATTCTATTGAATTCCATACTTCCTATGATTTTTTAAGTTGGGTTGTTTGATTTTTTGAGTTAGTGCCTTGATTTTACTATATTTTGATATTAAAGTCACTATTGGATACAATGAGGTCAAGGCACTTACAATCTTTTAGTTGATTTATATTGATTATATCCAACTTTGCTTACAAGCTTTCAGTTTCATAGCGTTCTATTTATAATTCTTGCTATAGTATCACTTATGAGCACTGATCTGATGAAATCACAAGCATGTGGTAATCTGAAGGATAATTTAGTGATCATTTAAATGGTATACATTAAAGCATCTCATTGTATTCTACAAACAAATGAATTTTTTAAGAAAATCTCAATAAAGCTTTAAAGAATATATAGTTCTGAAATAAAACTCCTTCCTTCAGCACTGTTTCAAATGGAAGAACTGAAAGTTTTTAAGGTTGAATTAGGAAATATCAAGAAAATGTTTAGCGGTTTAGAAAGGTAGTTTCATAATCTCATCTCCATGAACGCTAACAAAGGCCTGATGTTCAGTGTGCCTAGTGTTTCCCAGTCTTTTTATTTTTGGTTTATCCAGTGACAAGTCAACCCATTTTGCATAGCTTTCAAATTATATGATTGAAGATCATAAATACCATCTGTTGATTATTTTCAAAATGGCCTGGAGTCCAATAGCTTGTACCGCGTTATTATTACTTGAAACACTAGAAGTCTACCTTGGAATCCTTGGCGAGGATTGCCAAAAACAGAAGTGTAACTGGGGCCATAACAGGTCAGTAGCACAACCTACTGCTTGTTTGCATGAATCTGCCTTCAGCATGCAGAAAACCAAATCAGAGCAGATACCACTGATTATGCAGCAAATGTCGTAGATGTTTACATGGAACCTGTCTTCATATACATGGTGTAAATATCTTTTGTCAAATTACTTCAGCAAATAAGAATTTACAAGGTGAAAACTTAATGTTAAAATATGTGTCTCTTTAAAACATAAACTGAAATTAAATAAATACAAATATAAAATTTGAACTCTAAAATTTATTTGTGACTGTGACCTCAGGCACTTGCCCCTGCACCGACCTTTATGTTAACTAAGAATATTAGATTTTCTCATTTGGGGAATAATTAAAGTCATTAAGGTCATTAAATTAACAGTTTACTCTATTTCAGCCTAAAATTTCCTTTTAAAATAATGGGTGATTCAAGAGTAAATAGTGACATAGATCATAGTTAACTTCATATAGTTACATGAATTAATTTAACTTCTGAAATTTATATATTTCATTTCTAATTGATAAATCAGTTGCATATGTAGCACAAAGGAGCTAGGTCATAGAACATCAAGAAACTTACAGATGACCATTATATGCAACATTTTTTCTTCTAAGTTCAAGGATAGAAATCATGGTAGAAAGGAAAAGCACTCACAGTTTATTTTTTATAATTATATTCTTATATTCTTTCTATGTAGTTTGGTTTTCGTGGACGGCTGTCAGGTAGAGAATTTTTTGTGAAAAGGATTCTTAGAAACTGTTAAATTGAATTGCTACCTGACAGATCTGTATTACAGGATGTTAAAACTCAGTTTTCTTTGGCGATAAATGCTGTTCATATCTGAAGATATCTTTAATCAAACTCTATGGATTGGGCCATGATGTGTTGCGTGTTTGAAATAAAACCAAACAAACTCTTTTCCTTTGTTTTTGTTGAAGCATTTGTTGTTTTGTTTGTTTTTAACATGATATTAATAATTTGAAAGAACAACTTCAAATGCAAATTTTATGAATTTGTTGTGGCTGGGCAAACTCGAAAATCTCAAGTTCAGTCTGCTGGAATTCTTTCATGAAGGAGGTGAAAATTTACAGGCTACCATGGAAAGCGGAGCTACTCAGATATATAAGGAAATTTTGGATAATGTCTCTGTAGTGGAGTTCTCAGATACTTCAAAATTCGAACAAAATGAAAGACTTCTTTATAGTTTCAGAGACACATATATATAGGGGACGTTCAGTTATCTCTTGACCATTTACATTCTGCGAAAACAACTTCTATTTACCAGCACAGTGAATCCCCGAAACTTTAGTGAACAAATAGAAACTAGGTGAGAGAGATTTTAAAACAATTTAAGGTATCCATCTATTATGTCTCATTATTAATCCATATGATTATGACAAAACAAAACAATGAATATACTGAAAAAGAATAGTGGTGTAGTAAAAGTTTTTAGGCAATAGAAACCAAGCTATAATAATTTGCAGGTGATTTGTACCCTCAAGAGGTATAAAATTCTTTACATAAGACTTGAAAAGAAAGCTCCTTGAGAACCCTCAATGGTAACAAATTTATATAAAACTATATTTGACATTACATTTGTGAAAAGTCAGCGAATGGCTTTCATTAGTGCTCTTGTAAAAATAGCTTCCTATATAGCAGGCCCAAAGATCTTAGCCTGCGTCAAGTATGTCGCCAATGGGTAACTCATTAAACCAGCAAACTTGTATGAACACCAGACTTGCCAAACTGAAACAAAGTGTTAATCATCAAAATTCATTATAGTTCTGAAAATGTCACTAAATATGCTGTCGTGGTTTTTTATTTATGATTTATCTTCTACATTATTTCTTCCTGTAAATATGTCAACCTGAATATATTTTTGTGCTAAAAAGTTCTTACTCTTGAAAGAAAATACTTAAAACTACTTTTAAATCCTATTTTCTCTTCTTTATTTGTTCACCTATGAAAATTATTTAGCTGGTTAATAAAGGGCTGTAATAAGGTAAACTCCCAGTCTTGATGAATCCTTACTGATAGATAACCCACAACACCTGAAATCATTTCTAGGTTTCAATTTCAGGAGCAGACAAACTTATTTTATGCATGCTATATAACAATTCTGGTCAATAAAATTCCCCGACAAAATACTTTAAACAGATGGTCCCATCTTCATTAGTTGAAGGGTTTACTGATTTAAACACAGATTGTTGCGTCCAAATATACCTCAAAGTGGATTATTTTTACGGAGAAGCCCTGACAGACGTTTTAAAGTTCCTAAATGGTGTAACTATATAGATACATTAGAATTGCTTTTGATTTATTTTGGATTTCATAAGCCAAAGAATATTGATATATTGAAGTAATCACCAGCTGATAAAAAATTCGACATATGAATAGAGAGTATTATATCATAATACTCATTCTCCATGTGTTTTATGGTTTATATTGTATAATTACACATTATTATATATAATATATAAACCAATATGAAATATCACATGCCTTAAGAAGAATTATATAATCATAATATAAAATAATAATTAAAAATAATTTATAAAAAATAAATGCCAAACACACATTTATATTATATTAAAATACTTTTAATATCTATACTATCTATATAGATAATATTAAATCTATCTTTATATATCATTGTATACTTTACTAAGACAAAATAGATATAATTGCTAAAATGCGCAATATAACCTAGTTGTACACTTTGGCAAATTATTTAAAGACTTGACCGTTGTTTTTAAATCAACATTTAAATAAATAGCATTGATTAACTTAAAATTAAATTTATGGGCATATAAATTTAGCCAAATGCTTTTGGACACTTCTTGGGCTTTAGCATTGGGAGGGAATGAATCAGTGAAACATCTAGAAACACTGTGAGTTGGTGGAGTCCTTAAGCAGACTCTTCTGTGCGGAAAACTGTAAAATCTGAAGATCCCAGAAAGAGCATTCAGACCGAATTCTATACTAATGTTCCTCCATCTGACCTGAGCTCAGATGCAACTTGCATATCATTGGTTCAAACCAGACCATTTTAAGTCAAAATTTTAAATTGATGTTTCAGGTTCAACTGATAGAACAAAATTAAGACTAAAAATCAATTTCCATAGATTCAAGTCTCTATTTAATTAGCAAAATCCTCTAAACAATTAATTCCATTTTAATAAAAAAGTGGTAGGTAGATAAATAGATGATGGATATGTAGATAGATCAATACAGTGTGAATGATAGGTGAATAAATGATGATAGTCCTTGCATGTATACATATATACTTCCACACACCATCGTTTTTTGGCTATTATTGGTACATTACATCTCATTTCTACTATTTTAATTTGGATTGTTTATAAATATTTTCTTTGTGTCTATCTTCAGTTCCCTTATTTTTTTTTCCTAAAGAATCCACCAGTTAACATTGGATGTAACCTCAAGTTCTTGGAGATAAAGAACTAATGAACAGATTATATCAGAAGATAATGTATATTTGTTTGAAAACATTTGGTGAATTTACTATATAATAATTTATCGCAGCTAGCATATTTAACTTTAAATCTTTATTTTTGTTTATTCACGAAAAATTTCACCCATGTAAACAATATACCTTGATCATTTGACCCTCACCTGTCTTATGCGTCTCTTGGTTCATCCACATCCTGCCAATTTTTATTTATTGAGATGTTAAAGGCTGATTAATACTTTACACTTTGTACATGTATGTATATCTTGCGTGTTTTCATCTAAATTTGCTTTTACATGATCATTTGTATATTTAAAATAATAAACCTCAAGAAAAATTTTCTGTTTCGTGTTACTGATTTTCTTTGTTTTTGTTTTCTGAATTCATGAAAAGATTTGCTGGACTGATCTCCTTTCGATGGAGGGATAAATAAAAGTAAAATTAACAAGAAATACTATCACTTTCTGTCCATCTAATAACTTGTATTGTGTCTCATGAATTCTCTTAAGAGATTTCAGACATTATATTTACATGAGGGATCAGAAAAAAAAAGCAAAGTTCTGGCTTTACAGATGGTTGTTTTTCTTAATTATATGGATATGGATTTAAAACAGCTAGACTGGTCATACTGACATGATAGCACTTTTCCAAGATAAACAAATACTCCATTTTTCATACTTAATCAGAGAGACTTTGTTAAAAGGCAGCCCGTCTTATCATCTATTCTAAGCCACTGTGTTTTCTGTAATAAACGTCCATCTGCTTCATTTGACTGAGGGTTTCTGTGATGACCAGAAGAAGCTGATTACATGGCAGATGGTTGAGAGAAAGAACTTGTCTTTTGAAGGAAGCAGAAAAAGATGTTTAATACCTTGCCCTTTTCTCTCTTCTTCTACTGTGGATGTGCAAAAAGTGGCGTTCATATCAGCAGCGACTTAAATACTCATTTCTCCTCTTTATTTCGTCATCCAAGCACACAGGAGAGCAAACATAGTACGAGAGAGACTTTGCATGGTAATTTAGAAATTTATTTTTCTCAGCTTCTCTCTCTTAACTACCAGAGCTGAGGAGGTGCCACACAGGTCCTTGACCTTAAGACAACTGATATCCTTAATGGGTACTACTCTGGCCATAAAACCACCAAGTAGGCAGCACCTACCATGAAATTAAAGCAAAGACCCTATCCATCAAAGTCCATAGTTCTGAGAAAGTCAACATATTAGCCTTGCGCTTTGACTTTTGACTTATTCTGCTTCTTGCTAATATTTCTTACTAGCTGAGCTGTGTTAATCCACCATGCGTTTTCCTTAAATTTCCCTAAAGAAGAACCTGCACTACCTTTAAGATTCCAGATAGCCTGTGTGTTTGCTGGCAGGCTAGTGACGTTGTTTATTAAGCTTGAATCTGTGAATAGTCTCTAATGGTTCCTAATAGACTCTCATAGGCATCTGATTCACTTTGTTGTCTTATCTTCAGTTTTCAATCTGAGACTGCTTCAAGCAACAGAAGCTGATGTCAATGTGATTTCTTCAGGTAACTTTGTTTACATGATGTCGTGCTTTCAATGGAACCTATAGGTTTCTCTCTGATCCACACAGGTGAGCACTAATATTTCTAAAATAGGACAAGACAGTCTTCATATCATGTAATAAACTAGAAAGAACTTGTGTAAAGATTTCAGCTGAGTCTTTATGAAATTCGTTGAGCATTGTGTTTAGATGGGAAGACTAATTAGGACAATTAAACTATCAAAACTATTGGCAACAGTCTTTTGATGGGGTTTGACTGAATCACGTGGTTGATCATGGTAATTTGTGTGGGAAGTTAGACAAACAAATTATGAGAGCAAAACAGAAAAAACAATGACGAATCAACTCATTCTGATTTTTTTGCCAGCCAAGATCTAACTTTAAGATTCTAGTGAAATTAAAACTCAAGCAAAATTATCAAGTTAGCTAATGATTCAAGAAATTTATGGAGTATTTAGGTGTGTTTGTGTTAGGCCATTGTTTTCGTCAACAATTGCTCTATAAGCAGGATAGAATAAAATTAATTTAACACATTATGAAAATTAATATCCTGTATTCAGATTAGGTAACTTGTTTTGGCTGTTTCATCTGGGGTTTAGATCAATTATTATACTTTATCCATAATATTTTCTGCGTTTACAGATAAACAGGCCTGTTCGTTTTCATTCATTCTAATTAAAACAATTCCTCATTTAATTACGTTTATCATGATAAAAAACTTAGCTCTGAGATATTTTATTAAATTGATTCAAGTTATCCATTATCATCAAGGTGGGAGCACAGCAGTGTGGAACAAGGCATAATTTTGAGAAGGAGGCGAAGTTCTACATAATAGTGGAGGCCTCTGATGATTTAGACGGTGAATGAAACCGGCTGCCGTCAGCCATGAAAATTTTTTACCAAGAAGGCCATTTCATCAATGATACCATACATTTGAAATGGGCTAATTCATCATCTAGCCGCAAATGTGATCCTTTCAGAAGAATTAACTCTTTATACTTTTCCATTCAATGGTGATGCACTGATTTTGTTTGGAAAAAGTATAAAATCTCAAAGTCTCATATTTAAATCAGCCTTCTTTCACTGTGATATAACAACACCAATTAATTTAAGTATCATCTTTGGTCCATTTCATAACTATATAGACAGATTGTTGATTATTTCTGAATGTTGTTCAGTGTACTCTTTATGTCTTTATATCTTTTTGGGTAAAAATACTTTCATGTGTTCAGAGGGCATCAGTTTATAGTATACCCTCATGGGTTGTTGGCAGTGGAATAGAATTTTCTGAATGGTGGAATTATATAACTTATTTGTGGAGAAAATACACTCTCATTTTTGTTGATTTGGCTGGTTAAACCACTTTGGAAGTCATTGGCAGTTTTAGAAGGTGAAATAGTTCATGATTGGCTCTACATACTTTGGACCTCTTAAAGATGCTCAACATGAGGGACATATACATAATGATCTTATTGTATCGAAACTGGAAAAAACAGATTTTTCCATAAACAGAAGAATGGATACAAAAATTGAGGTACATTTATACACAGTGGATTACTATAAGCTATAAAACAAGCTTCTGCTATATGGAAATTCTTGGGCAAAGAATGGGAACTAGAAAATATCATCCTGATCAAATTGTAGAAACAAAAAGAACACATGTGCTCACTGATAAGTGGATATTAGCTGAAAATCTCAGAATACTGTATACAACCTAAATCATATTATTGAGTTTGAAGGAGAAAGACCAAACTGTGGATGCTTTTGAATCTCCCTTAGAAGGAACAGAACAATCAGAGGAGAGGTAGAAGGAGGATGAGGGACTAGGTGAAAGAGGAGGGAGTAAGGGTAGGCAGGATCAGACTTGGAAGGGATAAGAAGTATAGAGGACTTAAAGTAAAATAGAAATAACAACAATGAGGGATTGGGAAACTTTGTTGGTGACAGCCACTAAGTCTCAAACATTGGGAAGCAAAGAAGTTCTCAGGACCCAGCTGGAATGACATGAAATACACAACAAAGGGAGGCAGACACTGTAGAGACTACACTCAGTAATAGGCTGACCCCCAGTTGAAGGATAAGCCACCTACCTATCTCAAATTTTTTAGCAGAAATGTTCCTGTACTAGGAAGAAGACAAGAATAAAAATGGAACAACAGAAAGTGAAGGAGAAGGCATCTAAGTTTTAACCTAGGGGTCACCCCAATCTCACAGACGCAAACCTTCATATTTACTATTGCTGGCGCCAAGATGTCTTGCTGAGAAAGGAGACTGGTATAGCTGTTACAAGGAGTTTATAGGAACCTGACTAATACTAATTGAATACTCATATGTGGTGGAATAACTAGGAGTAAGGACTGAGAAAGGGCTGAAGGGATTGCAATGACATAACATGCAATATCCTTCAACAGGGCAGCGCAGGCTCCAGTACTTCTGTAAAGTATGTGGAGTGATCCTTGGCTCTAGAAAACTATGTAGCAGAGGATGGCCTTATCTGACATCAGTGGAAGAAGGTCCTTGGTCTTGAAACCACACTAAAAGTTACTAGAGTAAGCGAGGCCAAGAAGGGTGAAATGAGTTGAGCAACATCAAGAGACAAAGGGAGGAGAGGGCAGATCATAGGGTTTGTGGAAGGGGCTATCAGGAGAATATCATTTAAAATGTAAACAATAAAGCAGGTGTAAATATATTTTAAATATGTATTGGAATAACATGATTTGAATGGAATAATACTCCAATTTGTTAACGACTCCCAGTAAAGAAAATTCATTTCCGCTAAAGGGAGTTGATTGCCATGTAATATGAGCATGAAACAAAACAAGAGTTTGTAAGATCTGTTATTGGGTGAGTTAAAACAAACATAAACAAATGTAAAGAAAAAAAAAGGAAAAGAAGAAAAGGAAAAAATTTAGTACCAGCAGATAGCTAGGAAAAAAATGGTTTATTATTTCCAGTTGTTCTATGACTGTCTGCGAGAGGTGCACACAGCCTTGCCTTAGCTCTGAAATTTTGGCTTCCTTTGGGCAATACACACCACCCCCACATACACACACACACACAAGCACACACAACACACACACATACACAAACACACATACTTCAAAATAAAACAAATTTTAAGAAATCATGACACTATGGTGTTTATTTGAGTCATAATTAAATCCTCTGATTGCTGGCTACCATGTGGTTGTGGCACAATGCAATATTGGATACAATATATTATTGGTTTGATAATATATTATCATTCTTCCATTTGTTTCCTTGAAAGTATGTCATGTAGTGTTTTGCAGCATACTTTTATTGAGACTTTCTTATATACTATAGAGCTAAACAGCCCACTTCCTCCTAATATTAAAGAATCATTTCCTCTTGAAAAGGGAATTTTCAAATACCATATGGTTCTTTGATAGCTTCGTGCTGTGCATCATCAAACACTTAACACAAAGAGAAAATTTCTCTTTCCGTCCCTTTTGTTACATTAACAATGTCCTGTTTAGAGTGGTTAATTATTAAATATAAGAATAACTTGGGGGACGAGGGTAGCTCAGTAGTTAAAACACTGATTTGCTCTACTAGAAAATTACTGAGTTCAAATTAATAACCAGCAGGTGGCCACAACCATCTGTAATGAGATCTGATGCCCTCTTCTGGTGTGTCTGAAGACAGCTAAGGCAGGTGTGTATATATACAATACATAAATAAATCCTTAAAAAATAATATATAACTCAATTCATATTGGCAAAAAACAGCATGTGTAAACATGGGTGGAGTGCTCTGCCGAGTCTCAAAACAGAACAGACTGTCCTTATGACCATCAACTTCTTTAAGAGAGAAATTGTGATCTCTAGGGCTAGCCCTCTTTGGTTCATCATCTGATGAGGCCCTACGATAAGTATCATAGAACGGCATTAAATGAACCTGACAGAATAACTAATAGTTAAATAAGAAAAAGAGGTTGTAAAATTTGATGTGTGGGAATGCAAGAGTTCTGGGACAGAGAGGCTGAAATTAATATGGCTATATACTTGCATATAAAAAGTAAAAATTAACGTAACAACGTTGACTCAAAAATTCGCTCCAATTTATGGTAGATTTAGTAGTGGACAATGCGATGACATAGAAAATCATATGAAGGACCAACTCATTTGCTATTTTGCCCCCTACGTATTATTTCTTCTCTCGTCCACAGGGCTCATATCCATTGAAAATAAATTCTCTTGTGAGATCAATGTTTATTTAAATAGGTTTAAAATTTTATCATTGGTCATCTCTGAGGAGACTTTATACAAAATTATAATCAATAGTGGCAAAATATATATATATATATATATATATGTCTCTCCATATATATATATAAACCTCAATCTCCTTTTATTTCTGAGTTGAAATTACGTTTTGGACATATCAAAGGGTAAAGCAATTGATGATGAGATATATGTGGCCCTTTGATTTTATAATTTAGGGTAGATTAAAGTATAGTAGCTTCAAATGAAGTCCGATTTACATGGAACAAAAATTCTGCAGGGCATTATGAATTTCTCATTTCTTACAGAGCCACAAAACACAATCATAAAAGTCTGCGCTCTAGGCCGTGATATTTAATTCTGCCACCAAAGTGCTACCTTTTCTTTTTCATCAGGTAATCCTTCTGAGTGTGTGGCACTGTCTTGAGTTTGGATAGCTAGAGTCTAAGTATATAAGTTTAGTAATTACAGAAAAAATTACATTTCTTAACTTGCATGCATCATATAAGTTCTTCTCACCCCTGAATGCTTTTTTACTTCAAGCTTGACCTTTCAACTTTTCAATCCAAGTGCTGTATTGAGGTTGGGGATTTAGCTCAGTGGTGAAGCTTTACTGAGCGTATAAGGCCTGAGTTGGTCAAATAAAGAAAAAAAGAAAAGAAAAAAAAAAGAAAGTGCCTTGTTTTCTGTTTTTAGGAAGCTTACTTTTGCTCCAGTTATACCTGACTACATCATGATTGTGAAACATGCCTTTTCTTTGAATACGTGTTTTTGGATTTCAGCACGACTTTCCCCAATTCTTCTTATGTTTATTCACTTCCAAATGGGCCCCCTTTCCTCCTGTCCCTTCTCTCACGGCCCTCTATCATCCATCCCTCCTCTTACATCCCCACAACAACGATGAACTTCCCCAAACAGGACAACCCTTTAGCTCTTCAGGTCCTGCAGGATAGGTCATCCACTCCCACCAGGCCAGTGAGCAGATGATTAACGGCACAGGATCCTGAGCAAACAACAGGCGAGCAACAGAGCCAATGTACCAAAATTTGAGAGTCATATTCAGGCAACCACAACCATCTATATATCTTCTGTATTTGGTGATTTTTAATTAAGATAATTATACAATAATTATATTCGTTGCACAATATATTGTACTTAGAGTTAATAATGCGGAATCTGGTATTATAATTTTCACATGTGTGAAGAAGCTAAATTGCATAGTGAAAATATATTATCATTTTAATCATATTTGTTTGATTGAAACTTGCAGAGGACCTCTAGTCTTGGAGACAATGATTTATTTTTTGCAAGACCACATAGCTTACAAAGGACCTCATGTTTGGGAGAAACATAGATTAAATGTTTGAAATGTACGTCTGTGGAGTACATTATTAGTCTACAGTTATTACAAATGCTCCATTTATAACATAATTGTTCTGCAAAGAAGTAAGGTTATCTAACTTCATGAATTTATATATACATGTCTATAACATTCCATATTTCAGGTGAGAGTGGAGTCGTTCATTGGTCTCTGTTTTGTACCCTGTACGAATGTGGTGATGTGGTTTTGTCTACAGGAAAATAAATACAGCAGTACATTTTGCCTCCCATGTTACTTTTGCCTCACACATAGCAACTATTGAATCAAAATTCTAAGTGGTAAATGCTGGGAAGACTGATTAAAATACTAGAATCGATGTAATCATCTATATCATGATGATCCTTTTGAGTTCAGGCTATGTACGATACATAGTTTCCTTGTCTGTTTTGAATTTATCCATTAAAAATTCTACTCTTATACTATTTACACAGACTTACTTGACATCAGTTTTTCTAGATAGCTCTATATACATGACTATGAAAAGGCATGATGTGGCTGCAAAGTAACATAAGATGTAGGTATTATTCTTCCAAGACAAGTAGTGATGATGCATATTTAACATCACGCCAATCAGGATGTGTTTCTTCCACGATAATCAGACTTTATAAATGTGGTCTGTAAACATACAATCTACATGTAGCTCAATGATTAATTTAAACATGGATGGTCGTTGGCCGCTTTACTTACTTGTGACTAATAATCGCGTGCAGTACATGAATTCCTCACGCAATTACTTATGAGACCACAGAAGACGCTCAAAAGCGACCATGATTCTTCTCAGCAACAACTGAGGAATAAAAGAGAGTGGCCATGATGGCCAGTGTGGGAAAAGAAATCATCCCTTTACACAGGGCCTTTACCATTTATTCTAGATTTTTGATGAAAGGAAGCTATAAGCGTCATGATCTTAAGGCGTTTCGCTTTACCTTAATACATCCACATATTCCATTACCAATCAGTTCTGCCAAGAAAAATGTTTTTCTTAGAAAAAGAAAGATGCCTGGAATCCCTGTACCGTGAAGTTACATGACAGAGGATACCGGGAGGTTTCTGATAGACCACCCTGTTATTGTCATCTACTGTGAAGGCTTCCTAATTCTGTCTTGTATCAGGTTTCACTTTCTGTATTTGGGAAAACAATCAAGTGAAATATTGACACTGGAGAATAGTTCAGTAGTAATCAAGGTGTAGTCTAATGTTTCAAACCTGGAATGAGCAGGGAGCTATCATGGAGGTGGGGCATCATTGGTATTGAAATGTTCACATTGTGGCAGTCAGGAAGCAGAAGGCCGCGGTAATAAGTGTGGTTTGTTTTGTTTAAACGTAATAAATTCCCTCTTTCATTTAATATTCATAGTCAAAACTTTTACATATAATCCAAATGTTTAACTTTATGATTTAGTACTGGGGTTCAAACTTTGCAATGCCTGAGTCCTAAACAAGCATATTCATAAAATCTTTTGTAGGTACTGACCTTCAATAATGGAATCTCTATATCTGGGTTGCTGATAGGGTGTGTAATAAAACATCTGTGGTTATCTGCCATTGTATCATCCTTGATTAGCTTGGCTATTTTAATTGTTCTTGAAGATTCTTCATCTTCTGACCAGATCCAATAACAAATATATATTTGTCCAAATTCACCTCTTCTACATATTTCTTTAAAACAAGTTAAACATTAAAACCCTTTATTTTGGATTATAACTTTGCCATTTTCAACAGATAAAAGCTTTGTGTTTTCTGCTTTGATATTTGTAAAATAATGGCCTCATTCTGCTTATCAATTTGAGATTTTAATAATCTGAGAAGTTTCCCCATTTTATACATCATGTCTAGAAATGATCCTGTACTGCACGCGATGGTATTTCTAACAAGCTTTAGGTGATTGATGCAGACTACTTGAAATCCATTTATTTTCATGCTGTATGAATTTCAATACTTTTGCAGCGTCTGGCTATAGATACATAAATTCCTTTTGAATTTTTATAAGTACTGAAACTCTCTTAGAAACATACTTTAATCATGACTATAACTTACTATGAGTTATATACAATAAATGTAGCTGATCTAATTCTCTAAGATAGATTTCCAAAACTAAACATTACATTAAAAATCCTGGATCTGCTCACAAATATACAAACATAATATTTCCAATATTTGATTCTGCGTTCAAATGGTATTCTTGTATCCATCATTAAGATGATCTTTTATCCTGTTTATTCCATACAGATTATATCAACTGTGCATGAATGTTTTGTATGGATCATAGAATATCATACATAAACATCTTTAATTTCTGAACTTAAATTGTTTATTATAAGGAAAATATTTACCTACGTTGCAGGGGCAAAACAGGTTGAGCATATACTAATTATTTGATCTTTATTAGTATATTTTTCATATAGGTATCTGAGTAAATCACTTTATGCATCAATAATACATTGTTTGTAGATATCTCTATGATATTCAATTTTTCTAGAATGTTTCTATGAATATGGAATATAAATTCTGAATTAGTTATCTGGGTTTGAAAAAACTTTGTTTAATAATATTTGTCTCCTTTGTGGTCCAGCTAGGACATGAGTAGAATGATAAATGATTTATTATTATTCTTAGGACTTGTTCTTCTTGATGACTACCATGACCCATTCTGTATAAATATTTTTTGATTCATAATTTTATATTTATTTTTTATCATGTTTTGTTTATTTTATTATTTGAGGCTCTTTTCCTTTTTAAATTTTTATTGGATATTTGTATTTACTTTTTAAATGTTATCCTTTTTCCCCTTTTCCATTCTCCCACTCCCCATAAACTTCCTGTGAAGATAGATCCTCCCTCAACCTCCCAAGCTCAAGCTTTGCCATTCCCTTACACTGAGAAGCTGGGCACCCCTGAGACAAGGGCTTCTCCTTCTAACCAGTGTCCAGACAATGCACGTGCTCTGTTACACTGTCATGGGCATGGGTCCCTCTATGTATGCTCTTTGCGTTTGTTGACTGATGTGAAGGTTTGAGAGGCTTGATTGGTTGATGTTGTTTTTCTTCCTATCGTGTTACAAACCCTTCAACTCCATGTTCTTTCTACGCTCTCATTGAGATCCCGTGTGATCCAATAGAATAGGGTACAGACAGTGATTGAAGATTACACTGAAAGGGAGGTGTGACATTATCTACTTTTAAGTAATATTACAGGAAAATAAGGACTGAGGTAACATGGAAAAACCCTCTAACACTGTGTGTATACATTATTTTGTCTGTACAATTGGTCTCCACTTGAAATACTAGTTTAGATATTCTACAATTGGATAATTACGTCAGGCATGACCTCTCTATTTGGGATTGGAGAGAGATGAGTGGGGAATATCTTTGGGGCTGGCTTTGAAAGTTAAATCGTTCTTCTAGTTGGTGTCATGAAGGTAATTTAAAAGACCCTCGATTTGGGACTACAGACTTTGGGTTTCCTGTTCTGACATGGGACTCTTTCTCCTGTATGTACTCCATCATTGGTCATCTTGCCATCAACAAAGTAGGTCCTGTCTGAGTTTTTCAGTCTCAAAAACTGTGAGTTAAATTAGTCTATTTTTTTTATAATAAAACTGTCTGTCTCAGAGATTTCACAGAAGTAACAGAACTTTAAAGGTAGCCATACCCGTGCTTCATATATACTTTCAAACATCCAATAGCACAATTTAAATATATCTCTTTCTCGGATAACCCTCAGACTATCCATGCTGAAACAGAATTGTCTATAATTATCTACAATTTATCATATTAAATATTCAATTTAAAATTACAATTAGTTTCAAATTCCATTCATTCAAGTTTTCTCTGTTCCCCTGCACTAAGTACACACTAATAAAGAGCTCTTAGAAATGAAAATTGCATAGTGCGTTATTGTTGTGTGTGTGTGTGTGTGTGTGTGCATGCATGTGTGTGTGTGGCTATTGAGAGACAGATTATATTTACTATACTGAGAAAGGACAGTGTGTATTCATAGAACAAGTAAGTGCCCATCTTATACTTGAGAGCTAGCAGCCTTAATAGCCACAAAAACTTGATACTCCTCTTTAAGATTTCAAAGGTTTAAAATATGTAATTTAAAAAGAACAACGGTAGATGGGAGTTAATTATCATTTCGGTGAGATTCAAGCATTTGTTCTTACAGATCAATTGATTTCACAAGATTCATTCACATTGGAGGGCAATATAGGTACTTCTTCAAATATGAACAGTTACAAATAATCATATACCGATTCAAAATAATATTTCCATCAAATGCTTAAATTAAATCAATGGTGTAAATGGCTACTACATATACTTTACTCTCAGTGATGATTTTAAGTTTGCTGCTTTGTAATATGAAGAAGCATACCATGACATTTCAAATAAATGTCATACGATCTAAAATCACTGGCACTCAAGTTAATGTTTATTTACATTTTATAACATAGAAAAAAAGTTATCTCTACTTCAAACATGCACCATAGTTGTCTCATAACATTTATTTTAAAGTTATGTCCCAGAATGAGACTGACATAACAGTGACTTTAAAATATGATTTATATGCGTAACAAGGAAGGTTCAGTCCAAGCAAATTATAGGGTGACTCAAAACTTGAAGGCATTAGCTCATTCTATGTTAATTGAAGAATGATTAAGTTGACAAAATTAGACTTCCAAGAAATGTGCCTTTCTAGAAGGAGACCAGGTATAGGATGCTGTAACTCAAAAGCGATTAGACTCTGGGTAAAGGCTAACAATTGAATGAAAATCGAGAGCAATTGGAAGAGACTTTGAGAGTCACGAGCCACGGATACCAAAAAAACAGTAAAAACACATCAGGAACATTAGGTATAGGCAACAAATTACCAGGTCAATGCAGAATATTTTAGCCTGTAAATAATTTATAAGTTTGTACCGCCATTTTATGATTAGTTCTAAGGGTCTGTTAACCTCTATCAGTCATTTTAGTTTATCGGTATTAATCCAAGTCACATCCCAATAAAAGAAAAAAAACATTACTTGATTTGGGACAATATAATTAATAAGGAAAAGAAAATTCAACTCCATTATCTGTCATAGCCGCCCCTTCTCATTGTTCTTCTCTCTTGGGCTAAAGCTCAAGTCTGCATGGATTCAACTTCGTCAAGCACTCTAGGAACCTCACTATCTGAAAGTGCTTTGAAAGTGCACTTCTGCTGGGCTTTACATGGACCCCAGAACCTGTCCCTCATGCTTCATGGCTAATATTTTTAACAGGATCTGTCATATAAATCCCAGTGGTAGAACTTTCATGCCAAATTTTAAGAGTCCAGTGACGACAAAGGTATTTGGCATTCTGCATGGCAGTCCAAATTATTCTAAAATGACGAAATGTATTCAAATGTTCTACTGATAAAACAGTAATCATCATAATGTATCAGAGGTCTTAATTGATTTTATATGGCCATGATTATTTGGGTTTCGAAATTCCATATGAATCTTTGAATCTAAAGTATAGTGATGAATTATCCTGATTTGCGAGCTTTTAAGAAGAATCATTTTGTTGATTGAAATCAATTATTGAAATAAACTTTAGTATGTACCCATGCTAGGTTCTATTGACAACCTTCTTGTTGAGCAGTGGTGAGGTTTATTAATTAAGACCAGATATTAAAATAAATGTGTTGATAGGAACATCTCTGGGTTATTTTAGCTAACAAAATATTCTTGATTTATACTTTGAGTTCTTCTGTTTATGAAAAAAATTAAAATTCCATAATTTTAAAATTTTCCATTGAACTTTACAAATGCTTTTTAAAAATATTCTCACTTTTGAACCTAATGATAAGGAAGTGAAAGGTTTTATGGAAAAGATTTGCTGATTAGGTGCCAGTCCATTTCAAGCTTTAGGTCTACATATAATCAATGACATCAATGTCATTCATATAATGCTGAAATTATATTTTTATGATGGTTTCTGAAATGACTTTTTTCGTGGGTGCAAAAAAATAGTGGAATAATCTGGATATCTGATATTTGAATTATTTAATAAAGGTGAGGTACTTCAATGACTTACATTGTGATTTGATCTTTATTTTGATTAAAGGATACTGGAAAGAAGTTCTTGCAGGTGATGCCTCAGTATCAACTCAGTATCAACTTGTTTTTCGATATCATGTATAAAGGAAAACTTATAAAATGGGTTCATTAATGTATAAACAGTGATAGTGAAAATAGAAGTAAAATTAACAATGAAGTCAATTAGAGTATTAAATAGAATGACAATGTAGCATTTACTAATCTAATTAATGGATCTCTAAACACTAAAGTAGTGATACTCAGCTGAAAGTAAGCTTGACGACTTCATGAAATCTGGGCAAATTGATGAGACTAGAAAATATCTATCGGTGTGAGGGTAACTAGTCTAAAAGAACACAAATGGTATGTAATTCTGGTAAGTAGATGTAGAATAAAAAGCATGAATACACCATACAACTCACAGACCATATGAAGTAGAAGGAAGACCAAAGTGTGAATGTTTTAGTCCTATTTAGAGGGAGAAGCAAGAGGAGGCAAAGCTTAGAACAGAGGGCAGAAGGGAAGCCCATTCAGGAACCCCACATGTGGCCCATACATATACAGACACTAAACTGGGTTAAGATGGATGAAGCAAAGAAGTGCAGGCTGACAGGAGTGTAGATCTCTCCTGAGAGACACAGCCAGAATATGGCAAATACATGGGCAATGCAAAGCAAGACCATGAACTGAAACGGAACCCCATTGAAGGAACAGAGAAAGGACTGAAAGGAGATTGAAGGTGCTTGAGACCCCTTGAACAACAATCAGCAGCAGAGCTTCCAGGGACTAAGCACTGCCCAAGATTGTCATGGGTGACCCTGGGCCAGCTGCATGGTGGCAATGAATAGCCTAGTAAGAGCACCAGGGAAAGGGGAAGCCCTTGGTCTGCAAAGATTGAACCCCAGTGAGCGTGATTGGGGGAAAGGAATAACATTTACAGAAAATCTCGTAAAATTTTAATTAATGAGATGGAAACAAAAAAAAAGGAGGGGCAAAATAATCACAGGGAAGTAGAGAGAGGGACTCGAGGAGGAGAGTGGGGGAGGTGGGAGGAAAATTAGGAGGGCAGGATCAGAGTGTTGGAGGCCAGGGAGATGTACAGAAGGGTCAGGAAATTCAACACAGGTGTATATAACAGTTGGGGATGGGAGAACTGGAGGAGCCACTTGAAAGTCCCAGAAAGATGAGGAAGCACGAATCTGCTGGAATCAGCAGGATGACTTAACCGAAATATGTAACAAAAGGGAGAGAGAGCCTGTAAAGAATAACTTCAGTAGATAGGCACAGCTTCCAGTGAGGGATGGAGCCAATCTGCATCTGGTGTAATCAGGATTGCTCTGTCCAGAGGAAAGACAGGGATAAAATGGAACAGAGACTAGTAGAAGGCCATCCAGAGGCTACACCCCCACCTACAGGATCTATGCCATCGAACCCATCAAACTCTGACACTATAGCTGATGTGGGAACTGCTTTGTAGGAGCCTGGTATAGCTACTTCCCTGAGAGGTTCTATCAGCACTGACTAATAGGATGCACAGATGCCTCACAGACAGCCATCGGTCTGAGTCGAGGGACAATGGAAGATCTGGGGAAGGACTGGAAAGAGCGTGGGATTTGATCCATGGAAGAACAATATAAATAGCTAGACCCTCAGAGTTTAGGACTTAACCACCAAGCAGAAGATACATGGGTAGCCATGGTTCCAGCTGCATTTGGAGCAGTGGATGGGCTTATCTAGCCAGTGGAGAGCACCCGTCACTATGAAAGCTAGATGTTTTAGTGTGGGAAATGCTAGGGCAGTGAGGCAGTACTGGGTGTATGAGGGAACACCCTTATAGAAGCAAGGAGGATGGGGAATGGGATAGGTGGTTTGCAGAGGGAAATCTGGGAAGAAGGATAACATTTGAAATATAAATAAATAAAATAACCAATAAAATTTATTTTAAAGAAGGGAAGGATGGTTTTTCTGGGTGTAAATTGTTTCATTTTTCTCTCAACACAAGACTTTGAAGAAGTGACAATACAATTTTGGATTGACAGGAATGTGCCATCATAAACTGTTTCTAAGAGATTGAATATATAGTATGCCACTATATATTAAAACATTCATTATGTAACTTATTTTACTCTACTATATTTCTTTAATGTTTTTTATATCTTGTTTTCTCTGGTTTGTTCTTAAAGAACAAAATAAACTCAAATCAGGGACTTACACGTGCTAGTCAAACACACTAGCACTTACAGTCTCAACTCCGACTATACCTATAAAGCTTTAGTCTAGACATTGACACAAAATTGGTTTTCAAATTTTATAAATACTTTTCATGCAAACATTTAGTTTACAAGATATTAATTATGGACTAGGAATGCATTGAAACTAAATATATGCAACAAACATTCTGCTGAAAAGAATTTATAGATCATATTTATTTAATAACAAAATGTCTAGTATTTTGAGGAAATAACTGTACAGTTTAATTTTGTTTTGGATACTAAGCTAACAAAACATTAAATAAACCACTTTAAGCAAAGGATACCCTTTATAATATTACACAAACAACAAAAGATATCTCTCTTTCTGTCCCTCTTTGCCTTTGTGTGTGTGTGTGTGTGTGTGTGTGTGTGTGTGTGTGTGTGTGTGTGTGTGCTGGGCGCATGCATGTTGGTTTGCACATGAACACTTACAATATAATGGATGACATCTCAAATAAAGCATAATTTTCAGGGTAGACTTGTGACTGGTTTTCTATTTAACTAAAGGCTGCTTTGAAAAGGAAGCAGGTCTTATCCCTGAACACCAGGATTTTATTAAAATTGAAGTTTTCTTTAAAATATCAATATCAATATGTGTGACTGTGTGTGTGCTTGTGTGTGTATATATATGTGTGTGTTATTTTTGTCACTTGATAAATAAATTGCAAGAATTTTTTTCATTTAGTTTTTCTTTAATTAGCTTACAAAATATTGAATGACTTCTAGAACATTCTTAGCTTTAACTAACCAATCACTTCAACCCCATCTGTATCTGCTGTCCACTCTGTTTAGTTCCATGTTCCTCTGCTTATTTTTACAGCATGAGTGTTCTACTCTGCCCACCCTTTTAGGTTTCTTCTTCGGCAGTGTCCTTTGGTGACATGGAGGTCACTACAACATTCTTAGTTAAACAAACAAATAATTTGAGACAAAATCCAAATATATATACAATTAGACAGATAGATAAAATGCTATCAGTTTATCTGCATATTTCATGATTTTTGTTATAGCTGAATAAAATTTTGCTCTGAACATATTGCAAGTTTTCATTTTGTACTCCATAGTTGATAGAAATTTAGACTAATTCCACTTATTTATTATTATGAATAAAACAGAAATGAAGGTGAGCCTGCAGGTGTCTCTGTAGTAGGATGTTTAGTTCTCCATATATGTGTCTAGGGATGGAATGTGTGTGTGACTTTTTTGGTAATTCTTTGAAAAATTCTTAAACTGATTTCCAATGGGGTTCTGATAATTACCACTGCTACTAACAATGGACAGTTGTTTTTCCAGCATACCAGCAATGCTTGCTCTTCTGTACTCATATAGAATACACACCTCACCATTTTTTTGAATGTGACCAAGAAAATCTCAGTGAGTTACAAAGTGCATTTCCTTGACGCATTAAGCATATTCAGTGATTTTAAAAGTTTTTTTCCTATCCATTTGCCTTCTTCTTCTGAGAATTCTCTATATAATTCCATCTTCAGTTTATTAACAGGTTTGTTTCTCTCTTACGCTCTGTCAGATTAATCATCTGTCAGATGATTGGTGATATTCTCCCCAGTTCTATGGGCTGGCCCTTCATTCACTTCACTATGTCATCGACTATACAGAAGATTTCTAGTTTCACAAGATTTTATTTGTTAATGGTTGACCTTGCTTTTCTATCCTACTAAATTCTATTCAGAATGTCCTCACATAAGCCTATATGCTAAAAATTAGTCCTATTTCCCTCCAGCTGTTTCACATCATAAGGAATTAAGTCAAGTTACTTGATCTTTTGGAGTTGAGTTCTATTCAGAGTGAAAAACAAGATTCTCCATCAAGCATGTTCTAGAAGAAGTAAAAAAAAAAAAAACCCAACAACAACCAAACAAACAAACAAACAAACAAACACAGCTAGAGGAGATATGATATAATGCAAACTACTTTCCTTCTCTAAACCTACACATATTTATTTATTTATTGCTGAGTAAGAGCCCAGTCTCCTGTCATGACCTAAAAGACTTGTAAATGTATCTTTTTGTTGGGTATTTTCTTTATTTACATTTCAAATGTTATCCCCTTTCCAGGTTTTCCCTTGGGAAACCCCTATGCCATCCCCCACACCCTGCTTCTATGAGGGTGCTCCCATACCTACTCACCTTCTTCCTCTTGACTCTCTGCCCTAACATTCCCCTACACTGGGGTATTGAGCCTTCACAGGATCAAGGGTCTCTCCTCCCATTGATGTCCAACAAGGCCATCCTCTCCTACACATGCAAGATGATATTTTCTAGTTCCATCCATTTGCCTAAGAATTTCCTGAAGTCATTGTTTTTAATAGCTGAGTAGTACTCCATTGTGTAAATATACCATATTTTCTTAGTCTTTTATTCACCAGATCTAATTGTTTTCACAGAGGCTTACTGCTGAATAAAATCATCCTATATAGTTCTCTCTGAACTCTGGCTCAGTAGTTCAATTCAGATGATCTGATTTAAGCTCTCTCCAAGTTGACTGATACAAACTTCCTTCTCTTGGCTTCTCATTAAATTGCTCTGCTTAGAAATACCGCCTCTGAATTTCATAGACCAAAGTCCACTGATTGCATGAACTGAATGGAAGTGTAAAAATTATTTAGGCATGGGATTTGGAACAGTCAGGGAGTAGACTGGGAGGATAGTAAAATATGGAGTGTAAAAATAAATAAGTAAATAAATAAATAGAGTGAAACAATATTTAATCCAGACCCTGTGTTTCTACTCAATCTTTCATCTTTCAGTTCTAGGTTAAAAAACACACCCAACCTTTATATTTACAATAAGCCATATATAGCAGAAGTGCTGGGCAGATAACTATACTTTATGGCATTAGAATCTGCTTTCCTATTAATAACACAAAATTATTTCTATGTTTCATCTGGGCTGTTCTTAATTCCAAATTGCTAGCTCTTAGGGCCATGTTGTTATGACTCACCTAACCAATGGAGGCTTCTCCTTTCTCTTGTCCCCAGTCATTCTTCTCTGATCTCAAGACCTGGGATTCTAAACCCCACTTGTGTCTCTTCTTCTCAACTATTGGCCACTGGCATCTTTATTTACCAATCAGACATAAATTGGAGATAGGATCACTTGGGTCTTTGTGCAGACTCCAGGTCCTGAAGGCCCGCATTCACATTACAATAGAGAGCAAATCCAAATCTCAACAGAATGGAACTGAACAGAACTGCACAAACTCAACTAAATGTAACTGCATTCAAATGAACTGAGCCAATCTGCACTGATCTGAACTGAACTAAACTCTCATCTGCATGCTTGAAATCAACTCACTGAAGGGGAATCAAGTGTACTCCATTCAACTGAGCTGACTCTATCTCTGCTACTCTTAATTTCCAAAGAGTTGGTAATCTGTGCTGTTCTTGTGCTAGTTGGAAATATCCATCTCTGACTCACCTTCCCAAAACTCTTTCCAATTTGTCACTTTGCCTGCCCCTCAATTAGCTGCCACTTTCAAACTGACTTCTTTCTTCTATAAACTATCCTTACACTCATTGTTTGGAATTAAAGGTCTATTTCAACCTGATCATACCATAATCCAAGACATGGCTGTATTCCAGGCAGATCACATGGACTTAGAATGTCTTTGGATGTGACCTCCTGCCAAAGCAGTAAATGTGCTGGAATAAAATTCCTCTAAAAAGATTTGAGGACTTCTGTCTTCTCTTATCTTCAATATATTGTTTTCTTCTTTCTTAGTTCATTCAGATCCACCTATATCAGCTGGCTCTCCCCCATATAAACATTGATCAGCCTCACACTTAACTCTGGCATTTTCTTTGGTAGATGTTTCCAGTGATGCAAGCTCCAGGTCCTTCTATTATTCTCTGAAGTATCAATTTCCAACTTACTTCTTTTCCCATATATCTACTAAGGCACAGCTTCTGTCTAAAACTCTGTCTTGTCACAAAGGTGATATAATTTCCTGGCATCCTGGATTTTTGCATACATTTTTATAACATTTCATTTTCTAATTAATTCACTATAATTTCTCTAGTAGAACATAGTCTCCAGAGGGTAAGGTGTTTTGCTGTTTCTTATTCAGTGGAATATTACCAGGAATAAATTAGAGTTCTAAACTATTACATAAAGAGCTAATTTTAAAAGGAGTCCGTATAATTGTGAGGATTTAGTTTTAGGTCATTCTATTTTACAGATATCTCTTAACACTTCCTAAGCATAATATTGTTTGAAAACTTGATAATATATTATTCGGAAAGAATAAAACACTATAATTACACATGTATGCAAATTTTCTATTCAATAAGCTTACTGTGTGATCATGAAAGCATAGCTTTGCCTGAAGTAGAGGATACTCTACATGGGTAGAGAGTACTCTACATGGGTAGAGAAAATAAGAATATTTGACAAATGAATAATGATTAGCATACATATAGACTTAGGTAGCACATGTCTTATTAGTTAGTGATCTATTTTCCTAACCACAGCATTTTACTTATGTCAATACTATTAGCTCATATTACGTGTTCCTTTTTAGCCCTTTTCAAATCTGCCTTTGTGACTGCTCTGTAAAGAAATTCCTATTAAACGTTGATGTGATCAGTCATTTAAATTATTTATTTTCTTTGGATTTCTCCTCCCTTAATGGTTATTGTTTTGAGGAGAACCATCCTTACAAACACATAAGATGGAAAGCAATACTAATAAGTCATACATAGAGTATTTCATTGACCCCTTGTACATTCGTAAGTATTTTTCCAAGTGGGACAGTGTAAGAAGCAGAAAGGAGAGGTGTTTTCTTATTAATTTGTAAACTGAAAACATACTTTTATGTTTTCTTAATATTTTAAGAGTCCATTATTTACAATAATGAAGTTTAGCAAAACTTCAACAAACTTGATGTAGAAGCATTCTACTTCGATAAATAAACTGGAAACTTAAAAACAGTTTTCTTATGCTAAATATAACCAACATATACTTTTACATTATATATTAACAAGTTGACTCCACATTGTTTAGCTCACAGTGTTGGCACTAAACTTCAGTGTCAGAATTATGAACAAAACTACATTTATGATTTTCAGTAGACAGTTTACTGTTCCAGACGAGCCTTTAACATTTATCAGTTAAGACACCATATCGTTTATGTGACATGCCTGGTTGTCCCTGCTTCCTATGCTTTCATACTCATTCTATAAACACCAAATTTACTGCTCATTAATAATTTTAGAGTTGGATATGATCATTTTAAAGAATCAAGATGAATAGTCCCTAAGCACTCCGTAAACTAATCATCAAATTTTGGAAGAATAGCAACTAAAATATTTACAATCACCATTTGATAGAGCCACTGGACTAACCATTTAAGATTGTGAAGTCATTCACTCACTTGTTTCCATAGACTTATAGAATTTATCTAGGACAAATGGTACGTTTATCACATTCTTATGTGATTGATTATTAAATTGTTAATTCAAATCATTAAGAGTATGTGGGTAAGAATTAAAACCGTCTGCTTTGGAGACGTAAGTTATATTAAACTAAAATGAACTGAGCAAGATATTAAACTGTAGCTGTTAGATCAACATGACTCTTCTGGCATAAATTATTGGTCCTTATACATAATTTGATTTCTTAATTTGTGGTACATTAAATTGTACTTATGAAGATATATACCAATGAAAATATTACATCATAATATTACAAACATAGCTATGATAAATATAGAACCAAGATATTTGACACCATTTTCGAAATGTCTAAAATGGATCTCCAAAGCAAATAAAACAAGAAAATAACTAGTTTAGAATAAACTTTAACATTATGCATTAAGATGTGCATGCATTTGAGTGCCTCTATGTGTGTGGTGTTGGTTGTTTGCTCGTATATATGTGGGGGGATAGGATTGCATTCTATATATATTCTAAGCTCAAACTCTGATCAACAGTCATAAGCACATTTACATGCTGAGAGCTGACTGGTCCAATTTGTGATATTTTTAAGTGTTGAGTGTTACAAAATTTAATGGGATATAATAGGGCGAGAAGGCTCCTGGTGGATCCATGCCGTGGCTTGCCCCCCCACCCACGGTAATTATGCCATTCAACAGATCTGGTATAAAGAGGGCTTATTGGAGGAATAGAGAGAAGTGTGCCTTGGAAAGGAGTTAGAGGCAGACAAGTGGATATATAGGCATATATACAAATGAGAAAAGAGCTTTGAAGACAGAGAAGAACATAAGGAGAGATAGAAAACATGGGAAGAGAAAGAGAACACATACCACTTACAGGTAGTCCACATGTGGCCTACCTGGCAGTAGCAGCAGATAATGATGTAAGACAAGACGCTGCTATGTCCCTGGGAGGAGGATAGTGGCAGCGCTTGTAAACTAATCTTTCTCCTTTTTGTTTAATTAACAATGAGGAAGTAGAAAGGGGTAATGGGTGGACAGGACTGAGGGACTTGTACTTTTTATATTTTTGATGACTGGAAAGAATGTCATCTTTGGAGACCTTAAGAAAATTGGGGTGCTAGCTGTCTAAATGCTGGGGAAGCTGGTTGCTTCACTGATGTTAAGAATCTGTGAAAGTATCTGTGGCTACGAATGTGTATGCCCATTTGAAGCATCTGGGAAGCTAACTGGAGTATCTGTGGGTGGCCATTCTAGAGCTGTCCTGGCCGAAGATCTTAAGGAAACACTTGGAACATGGCAAGATACTGTAGCACATATATGTATGTATGTATGTATATATATATATATATATATATATATACATACATACATAATACAGGGAGAAATATTAATTTTGCAGGTGTATATTTGAATCTTTTAGGGCCAGGGACATGGTATCTGTGGACAGGGGAGTGGAGTACAAAAACTAGGGAACAGGACAGTAATCCCACTCTCTGGACTAGGCAAGGGGTAGGAAACTTAGGCTCTTGATTAGAGTGTATTTGTCCCATAAGAGGTAGATTCAAGGGGTTTCTCTGAAGCTTATAAGAATTTTTTAAGTTTACAAAAAGAGACATATTTAGACAATGTAATCTGTACTGAAATCCACTTTTTTAGAAACAGGCAGTAACCCTGAGATTTCACCTCACACCAGTGAGACTGGCTAAGATCAAAAACTCAGGTGACAGCAAATGCTGGTGAGGATGTGGAGAAAGGGGAACACTCCTCCATTGTTGGTGGGATTGCAGACTGCTACAACCATTCTGGAAATCAGTCTGGAGGTTCCTCAGAAAATTGGACATTGAACTGCCTGAGGATCCAGCTATACCTCTCTTGGGCATATACCCAAAAGATTCCCCAACATTTAAAAAAGACACGTGCTCCACTATTTTCATCGCAGCCTTATTTATAATAGCCAGAAGCTGGAAAGAACCCAGATGCCCTTCAACAGAGGAATGGATACAGAAAATGTGGTACATCTACACAATGGAATATTTCTCAGCTATCAAAAACAATGACTTTATGAAATTCATATTTGGGTTATATGAGGTAATCCAATCACAAAAAAATACACATGGTATGCACTCATTGATAAGTGGCTATTAGCCCAAATGCTTGAATTAGCCTAGATGCACAGAACACATGAAACTCAAGACCAAAATGCGAATGTGAATGCTTCACTCCTTCTTTAAAAGGAGAACAAGAATACCCTTGGGAGGGAATAGAGAGGCAAAGTTTAGAACAGAGGCAGAAGGAACACCCATTCAGAGCCTGCCCCACGTGTGGCCCATACATATACAGCCACTAAACTAGATAGGATGGATGAAGCAAAGAATTGCAGGCTTACAGGAACCGGATGTAGATCTCTCCTGAGAGACACAGCCAGAATACAGCAAATACATAGGCGAATGCCATCATCAAACCACTGAACTGAGAACGGGACCCCCGTTGAAGGAATCAGAGAAAGAACTGAAAGAGCTTGAAGGGCTTGAGACCCCATATGAACAACAATGCCAACCAACCAGAGCTTCCAGGGACTAAGCCACTACCCAAAGACTATACATGGAGTGATTCGGGCCTCCAAATTAATAGGTAGCAATGAATAGCCTAGTAAGGGCACCGGTGGAAGGGGAGGCCCTGGGTCCTGCTAAGCCTGAACCCCAAGTGAACGGGATGGGTGGGGGGGGGCGGAAATGTGGGGAGGATGGGGAGGGGAACACCCATATAGAAGGGGAGGGGGATGGGTTGGGAGATGTTTGCCCGGAAACCAGGAAAGGGAATAACAATCGAAATGTAAATAAGAAATACCCAAGTTAATAAAGATGAAAAAAAAAAGAAAAAGAAAGAAACAGGCAGTAAATACATTTCTTTCTGTCATAGTGGAGCCTTGGAAACTTTTTTCTGATTGTTAAAAACATGACTAGTCCTTAAGGTGAGGTCAGGAAGACAGAACCCTTCTATGGAGCAGAATTCACAAAAACTCATTTGATCTTGATTTTTTTTTGACTATAGACCATGAAAGGGACTTCTTCCCTTTTTTCAGGGCTAAGAATATATTTAATATAATGAGAAACACTTTTAACTTAAAGACAGTATAAATTTAAAATATATACCTGTGACTGAGTAGTGGATTGTAAAATGGGAGGCTTTACCAGAGTTAGACTAATAACTTAATTAAGATGGTGGTCAAGATATCACCCACTTTATCCCACTCTTAAAAATGTCAAGCAACCACATGTTCTTTACATCTTTGATGGAATTATGTCACATGGTTTAAAATTATCCAAGCACAAACTTTCAATTAATAGCTGCTAACTATGAGTTTTAACCATATCCACAATTTATACGTCAATGACTGTGTTTTTGACCCTCGACTTTAAAAATATATCTAAAATATATCTAAAAGGTAGAACAATAACCCATTTCTAGAGCTAGCAGTAAACTAAAGTAGTATAAAAAAAAAAGCAGAACAGTGAAAACAGTTTAAAATTACCTATATTTAAATAATATTCAATTTCTATTATACTAAATTCTTTTGGCCTGAAAAGCCAGAGGTGTACACTTGGTCTAGGCAGCAGGCCACAGAAGAAATAAATAGCAATCATTCATGCATCTAAGACCAATCAGAAGCAAGCATGCAGGGGCTGTGCACTAGCAATGGCATGAAGTTACACATATATTTCAGGTATCTTTTGTTAACCTAAATAGACTTTTTATAACCTTGAACTTACATCATCATATAAAAAATTCACCCAATTTAAAATATAAGATGGGTTGCAGCTTTCTTAGTATAATAGGCAGTATGACAATAAATAGAAAGTCCATTAGGACTCAGGAGGTGAGAGATATTGCTTTGTACCATGTGGTCATCTTAAGATATGCATCACCTGATGTGGTCAGTATTTAAAAACACTTGTGTTTATATACATATATGTTTATAAGTTACATACACATATACACAGAGAGGTAATTCCAAGTTACATATACATAGAGTTGAATTTGAGTTACATACACACATACATAATGCCCTAAACAAGTTGAATTACACATACACAAACACACACACACACACAAACACACACACACACACACACACATGCACACATGCACATATTTATATGTGTGTAAATGAACTTATATTTAGTAATGAACTTTTTGTTATATAAGTTTAAAGCCAAATAATTATTATATATTATGTAGATTTTATACACACCCAATGAACAACTTAAAATTCTTAGATAAGAGTTTATAGCATAATATTAGACATTTTTTTTTTTAGCACAGAGTATAAGAAGTCAGAGATACAATAATTTTAAGAATGGGAAGTACAACTTTAAATGTGGAGCATAGTAAGTTTCTACATAAATAATTTGGAAATCATTGGCCCATGCCAGCGAGAAGTTGGAAATCAGAAATGCCAATTTTTTGCCTTTGAATAGGTGCATGATTTGTAATAAAATCTGAGTCTATGATGGGAGAAAGAGAGCTTGTGAAGGAGGAGGGAGGCCATGTAGGTCCTAGTGTGGAGGCTGAGAGCCACAGTCAGGTAGAAGACTCAGACTCTAGCTAGAATTTGAAACCAAATTCACAGACAAGCTATACATTCATAGTTCAGTAGTGGTTAGATCATGGCTTGGCTTTGTAACATTCACTGGAGGGAGCAGATATGTGTTACAGAAAAGGAAGGAGGAGACCAGACAAAAGAAACAGGCTTGAAAACAAAGAAAAAGGTATAAAAAAAAGGGAGGATTTTTTGTGTGTGTGTGTGTGTGTGTGTGTGTGTGTGTGTGTGTGTGTGTGTGTGTGTTTACCCAATCACATGGGTGCGTGTGGGGAGCCCAGGTTTGATAAATTTAGAAGCTAGGTGTATCAGGACATAGTTCTATAGATGAAGTGGCACAGATGACTCCCAAGTTTGGGTATCTGTTGTCCCAAGGAAACCCAGTGGGATCTGGATTGAGAAGGCATGCTGTATTGTTAAATTGTCATTTACTCAGAGAAAGGTCCGTGCTAGAAGCACAAGGAGACATGGTTCACTTGGTATTAGGATTTTCCAGAGAAGCCAAGAAGGGGAGCAACCAGTGGTCAGGGGCCAGACATCAAATCTGTTGCAGGTGGATACAGCAGCAGAAGAGTCTGACAAGGAGACATGTAGACAGTTAGCCAGGCGGGATCAGAGCCATGATGGCAGAGAAAAGTGATAGGGGTAATGATGGGGTGCAGAGAAAGACAGAAAGGCAAAGAGAAACTGGGAACAGAGAAAGAGAGCAAAGGGGGGAGAGAGAGAGAGAGAGAGAGAGAGAGAGGAGAGAGAGAGAGAGAGAGGGGGAAGGAGAGGGAGAGGTCGAGGGGGAGGGAGGGAGGGGGGGGGGGGGAGAGAGGAAAGAGGGGGAAGGTGAGAGAGGAGAGGGGGATAGGGGAGAGGGGAGAGGGGAGAGCAGAAAAGAAAGAGCATATAGGGCCCCAGGGAGCTGGGGTGGCATGCAGTGATCCACTTGGAGACAATGGGAGGTGGTGTAAGCCATTTCTAGGTCCCTGGGAAGAACCTAGTGCAATCACCTAAAAGCTAACATTCACTTTGTGAAATTTTATTATAAATGTAATAAAGAAATATTAAAATATTTACATGTTTTTTTCTTATTAACTAATTTTTTGAGGGCTAATTTTAGGAAAGGTAAAATTTCAACCTAATTTATACTTTGTCTATATATTTACATATTATTCAATTACATAGAGCAACAAATAAGAATCCATGAATGTTCAACAAACATATTGGTTATTTATAAAGCATTTTGTATTTTATTAATAGATATAAATGGTCATTGAGTCAAAACTCTCTATATTACAACTAAAGATTATTATGTGTGTACACACACAAAAAAATAAAAACACTGAATTCTTTTTTTTTTTTTATTAACTTGAATATTTCTTATATACATTTCGAGTGTTATTCCCTTTCCCGGTTTCCGGGCAAACATCCCCCTCCCACTCCCCTTCCTTATGGGTGTTCCCCTCCCCACCCTCCCCCCATTGCCGCCCTCCCCCAACAGTCTAGTTCACTGGGGGTTCAGTCTTAGCAGGACCCAGGGCTTCCCCTTCCACTGGTGCTCTTACTAAGATATTCATTGCTACCTATGAGGTCAGAGTCCAGGGTCAGTTCATTTATAGTCTTTGGGTAGTGGCTTAGTCCCTGGAAGCTCTGGTTGGTTGGCATTGCTGTACATATGGGGTCTCGAGCTCCTTCAAGCTCTTCCAGTTCTTTCTCTGATTCCTCCAACGGGGGTCCTGTTCTCAGTTCAGTGGTTTGCTGCTGGCATACGCCTCTGTGTTTGCTGTATTCTGGCTGTGTCTCTCAGGAGCAATCTACACTTCTGCACTTCTTTGCTTCATCCATCTTGTCTAATTGGGGTGGCTGTATATATATGGGCCACATGTGGGGCAGGCTCTGAATGGGTGTCGCTTCAGTCTCTGTTTTAATCTTTGCCTCTCTCTTCCCTGCCAAGGGTATTCTTGTTCCCCTTTTAAAGAAGGAGTGAAGCATTCACATTTTGATCATCCGTCTTGAGTTTCATTTGTTCTAGGTATCTAGGGTAATTCAAGCATTTGGGCTAATAGCCACTTATCAATGAGTGCATACCATGTATGCATTTCTGTGATTGGGTTAGCTCACTCAGGATGATATTTTCCAGTTCCAACCATTTGCCTACGAATTTCATAAACTCGTTGTTTTTGATAGCTGAGTAATATTCCATTGTGTAGATGTACCACATTTTCTGTATCCATTCCTCGGTTGAAGGGCATCTGGGTTCTTTCCAGCTTCTGGCTATTATAAATAAGGCTGCGATGAACATAGTGGAGCACGTGTCTTTTTTATATGTTGGGGCATCTTTTGGGTATATGCCCAAGAGAGGGATAGCTGGATCCTCAGGCAGTTCAATGTCCAATTTTCTGAGGAACCTCCAGACTGATTTCCAGAATGGTTGCAGCAGTCTTCAACCCCACCAATAATGGAGGAGTGTTCTTCTTTCTCCGCATCCTCGCCAGCATTTGCTGTCACCTGAGTTTTTGATCTTAGCCATTCTCACTGGTGTGAGGTGAAATCTCAGGGTTGAAAAACACTGATTCTAATCGGATTTTGTTTTGCATTTTTATCATTGTAGAATGTAAATATACATAAATTGTTAACAAAGTAATTCAGTATTCTTCCTAAATATTCTCCTATTTCAAATAACATACTTTTAAAATATTTTGAAATGTATGTATCAATACCTTTTGTTTTCAATACTTTCAACAGATATTAATACGACTTAGTGTCTAGAATATTTTATTGTGTTCATTTAGTGCATATATTAGTTTTGTTTTCAAGTATCAAATAAATGCATTATTTATGTCATATAAAATACATTGTAACTCAATATAATCTAATTTTGTAAATTGTGCCTTTTTAAAGTACAGCTTATTGATTTAAGAAATCTCTCATAGATATCTTATTAGGTTATCTATCTCACTCAATTATGAGACAATTTGTTATCTTTGAAAATGCAATTGGAAGATTAATTCACAACCTCTTATTCTCAATATGTTAAAGCCTAATGAAGTGAACATTGTTTTGATTTCTGAATTTCTTTGTCACCTGGGGATCATGGAGATTCTGAAATTAGGTATCAAAGAGTACATATCAGAAATAGTATACCAAAAACCTTAAAGTTTCCCCAAATTAGATGTAAATACTAAGCTAATAGAAATAGTAAAGGCACAGCCTCTGTGTTATAAGTATACATTTTAGCTCTATACAGTTTTTCTAATTTTAATACTATTTTATGGAAGCATAAAATTAGACATTTATTATTACTTTGCCATTATTTGCTATTTTTTATTGTATACATTTCTTTATTTACATTTCAAATGTTATTGTCTTTCCCAGTTTCCTGTCCATAAACCCCCTGTCCCTTCCCTTCCCCCATAAGGGTGTTCCCCCCATTCACCCTCCCCCTTACCACACCCCGACATAAGCCTGCACTGGGGTCCAATAATAAAGATTAGAAGGCAGATATAATAATTTTTGCATTAAAAAGCAATCTGAGTAATTTCATGCACTTTCTGTGATTTGTTAAAAAAGTAAAGAAAATCAGCTATAGTAATTTTAGTATAAATATTTACTTCCACAATAACACATTTTCCAAAAATAAAATCTCAAAGTAGTGCCATGAAGTTACTTTATAGTCAGTCATTATTTTGAACAGATTGCTTTGAGACTAAAATTAAATTTCCTGTTTATAATACCAACCAACAATTGAGATTTAAAGCCAATGGGGACTGTTGTGAATAGCATCATCATCAGTAGAGTTTTAGAAATCCTTCCATTTATTTCGTTTGTCTCTGGAAGAATGTAAACAAACAGACTACAGTACAGCAAAGAAACTGGAAAAAATCCAGGAACATTCAAACTAAACAATTTTCCAAAAGCTGGGTTGCAATTAGGTAACACTCTGAAGACTTCATTTCGAGGGCATTATGCATAACTTAAGATTTTTTTCTTAAATATATTCATGCCTGAAGGCAAAGATCTATACTGTGTGTTAATCTGGTTGTCTTCAGAAAAAAAAAAATGAATGGAATTAAGGCTTTTTTTTTCCAAGCAGCATATATTAACCTTCTGTTCCTTGGAAGAAAAAGCTCTGAAGGCATATGCATCCACAGATGGAAATGCACTCGTGGAATTTTTCTGCTGTGGCCAGTATTAGTCAGAGGATTGATGCTTTTATACTTCAGTTGGACTTACGGGGATAGAAGCAGATGATAGAAAGAAAAGATTTATGGCTGTGGCACTCATCAGGAAGAGGGTTTTGCTCATGTGTTCCTTTTCTCTTATTTTGTTTTCATGATTGTTTTAGAGGCATGGTTTGCATTTTTACTGATTTCTGCTGCTTACCTAAAAATTTATTAAGATAACTGAATTATCTAAAACAAACTTCTCCATAAAGATAGGGTACACGCATATCAAGAGAATTCAAGAAAAGAGAGTTGTGTAACAACTGCTTGTCAAGAGCTTCATCTAAACATCAAAATTTCTACTTTTTTTTTTCCAGAGGAGACAGCAGAACCAAAAGTAAACACCATAATTCTCTGAAGTATTTTGAACACTTGGTCATTTTTTCATTTCACTCATATCCGATTAGTATCAAGTTTGTTGATGAGTGGGTGGTGAAAAATATAGTCATACACAATGGAATTTTATTTAACCATTAAGAATAATGAAATTCTGATATTTGCCCACAAATGGATCAGACTGGGGAAACGAAATCTTACTTATTCTCTTTTATATCCAGAAAACTGCTTTTTAAAAATTTTCTATCTTTGGATATTTTATGTATTAACATTTCAAATGTTAGCCCCTTTCCCCCACCCTCTTCCATACACAATTCCCTCTCCCCCTCCTTCTAGGATGATGCTCCCAATTCCACCCACCAACTCCTACCTTAACGCCCTGGCATTCCTCTACATTGGGGAAATGAGTCTTAACAGGACCAACAACTTCTCCTCCTATTAATGACTAACAAGGCCATCCTCTGCTACATATGTGGCTGGAGGGTCTCTCATGTGTACTCATTGGTTGGTGGTTTAGTCCCTAGGAGATCTGGTGGGGTCTGGTTGGTTGATATTGCTGCTCTTTCTATGGGGTTGCAAGCCCCTTCAGCTCCTTCTATCTTTTCTCTAACTCATCCGTGGGGTCCCTGTGCTCAGTCCAATGGTTACTTGCAACCATTCTCATCTGTATCAGTAGGGCTCTGGCAAAGCCTCTCAGGAGAAACCCAATTCTGGCTCCTGTCAGCAAGCACCTCTGGGCATCAGCAAAAGTGATGGGTTTGGTGGATGCCAATGGGATGGAAACCCAGGTTGGGGAGACTCTGGAAGACCTTTTCTTCAGTTCCTGCTCCACTCTTCATCCTTGTATTTCCTCCTGTGAGTATTTGTTCTCTCTTCTAAGAAAGAATGAAGCATCCACATTTTGGACATCCTTCATCTTGAGCTTCATATAATCTATGAATTTTTTCTTAGGTATTCCAAACTTTTGGTCTAGTATCCACTTATCAGTAAGTGCATACCATGTGTGTTCTTTTGTGACTGTGTTTCTCATTCCATCTATTTGCCTAAGAATTTCATGAAGTCATTGTTTTTGATAGCTGAGTAGTACTCCATTGTGTAGATGTACCACATTTTCTGTATCCATTCCACTGTTGAAGGACATCTGGGTTCTTTCCAGCTTCTGGCTATTGTGAATAAGGCTGCTACGAGCATAGCTGAGCATGTGTCCTTGTGATATGTTGGAGCATCTTTGGGTGTATGTTCAAGAATGGTCTAGTGGGGTCATCAGGAAGTACTATGTCTAATTTCCTAAGGAACTGCCAAACTGATTTTCAGAGTGGTTGTACCAGCTTGCAATCCCACCAACAATGGAGAAGTGTTTCTATTTCTTCATATCCTTACCAGCATCTACTGCCACCTGAGTTTTTGATCTTAGCCATTCTTACTAGTGTGAGGTGTAATCTCAGAGTTGTTTTGATTTGCTATTCCTTGATGAATAAGAATGTTGAACATTTTTTACATGCTTCTCAACCATTCAATGGTCCTCAATTGAGAATTCTTTTTTTAGCTCTGCACCTCGTTTTTAATAGGATTATTTGATTCTCTAGAGTCTAACTTCTTAAGTATATACATATATATATATATATATATATATGTATATATATATATATCAGATGTAGGATTGGTAAACATCTTTTCCAAATCTGTTGGTTGCCATTTTTCCTATTGACAGTGTTCTTTGGCTTATAGAAGCTTTGCAGTTTTATAAGGTCCCATTTGTAAATTTTTTATCTTAGAGCATAAACCATTAGTGTTCTGTTCAGGAAATTTAGCCCCGTGTCATTCAAAGAAAAGTTATCAAACATGATAGGGAAGGACAATTCATGTTCATCAAAGGAAAAATTCACCAAGAGGAAGTCTCAATTTTGAATATCTATGCAAAAAATCCAAGGTTACACACAGTTATAAAATGAACTTTATTAACACACAAAATACACATTGAACCTCATACAATAATAGTAGGAGGCATCAACACCCCACTGTCACCAGGGCATAGGTCATTGAAACAGGAACTTAACAGAGACACACTGAAACTAAGAGAATTTATGAACCAAATAGTTTCAACAGATATATACAGGACATTTCACCCTAAAACAAGAGAACATAACTTCTTCTCAGAACCTCATGGAATCTTCTGTAGAATTGTCAATATAATTGGACATATACATAGTACATTTCCACAAATCCAGCCCTACAAAAGGTAATAGATGGAAAAGTCCAAAACAAAGACAGAAACTACATCCTACAAAAAGCTAATTTCAACTCACCCAAAAGAAGATAGCTACACAAACATAATTCAACCTGTAACAACAAAAGTAGTAGGAAATAACAATCATTGGTCCCTAATATCTCTCAACATCAACGGACTCATTCCCCAATAAAAAGATATAGACAAACAGAATGGATACAGAAGAAGACCCAGAATTTTACTGCAAACAGTAAACACATCTCAGTGACAACGACAGACACTACCTCAGAATAAAAGGCTGGAAAACAATTTTCCAAGCAAATAATCCAAAGAAACAAGCTGGAGCAGCCATAATAATATCAAACAAAATCAACTTTCAACTAAAAGTTATCAAAAAAGATAAAGAAGGACACTTCATATTCATCAAAGGAAAAAAAAGTCCACCGAGATGAACTTTCAATCCTGAATATCTATGATCCAAATGCAAGGGCACCTACATTCATAAAAGAAACCTTACTAAAGCTCAAAGCATACATTGCACCTCACACAGTAATAGTGGGCAACTCCAACACCCCACTCTCAGCAATGGACAAATCATGGAAACAGACTAAACAGAGACACAGAGAAACTAACAGAAGTTATAAGCCAAATGGATTTAACAGATGTCTATAGAGCATTTCAGCCTAAAACAAAAGAATATACCTTTTTCTCTGCACCTCACGGTAAGCTCTCCAAAATTTACCATATAATCAATCACAAAAAGGCCTCAACAGATACAAGAAGATTGAAATAATCCCATGCATCCTATCAGATCACCACGAACTAAGGCTGGTCTTCAATAACAACAAAAACAAGAGAAAGCCCACATACACACGGAAGCTGAACAACGCTCTACTCAGTGGTAACTCGGTCAAAGAAGAAATAAGAAAGAAACTAAAGACTTTTTAGAATTTAATGAAAATGAAGGCACAACAAACCAAAACATATGGGATACAATGAAAGCAGTGCTAAGAGGAAAACTTGCAACTCTGAGTGCCTCCAAAATGAAACTGAAAAGAACATATAGTATCAACTTGACAGCTCACCTAAAAGCTCTAGAACAAAAAGAAGCAAATACATCCAAGAGGAATAGATGTCAGGAAATAATCAAACTAAGGGCTGAAATCAGCCAAGTAAAAATAAAAAGAACTATAGAAAAAGTCAACAAAAGCAGGAGCTGCTTCTTTGAGAAAATCAACAAGGTAGATAAACCCTTAACCAGACTAACCTGAGGGCACAGAGAGTGTATCCAAATTAATAAAATCTGAAATGAAAAGGGAGACATAAAAAATGAACGGAGGAAATTAAAAAAAAAATCAGATCCTACTACAAAAGCCATTACTCAACAAAACTGAAAAATCTGGATGAAATGGACAATTTTCTAGTTAGATATTAGGTACCAAAGTTAAATAAGAATCAAGTAAACGATCTAAACAGCCCCATAACTCCTAAAGAAATAGAAGCAGTCATTAAAAGTCTCCCAACCGAAGAAAGCCCAGGATCAGATGGGTTAGTGGACTATTCGATCAGACCTTCATAGAAGACCTAATACCAATACTGTCCAAATTATTCCATAAAATAGACACAGAAGGAGCATTACCTAAATCCTTCTATGAAGCCACGATTATGCTTATAACTAAAACACACAAAGACCCAACAAAGAAAGAAAATTTCAGACTAACTTCATTTATGAATAGCAATATAAAAATACTCAATAAAATTCTGCAAACTGAATCCAAGAACACCTTGACATGATCATTCATCATGACCAAGTAGATTTCATCCAAGAAATGTAGAGATTGTTCAATATTTAGAAATCTATCAACATAATCCACTGTATAAACAAACTCAAGGAAAAAATAACACATGATCATTTCATTAGATGCTGAGAAAATATTGACAAAATTAAACACCCCTTCATGTTAAAAGTCTTGGAAAGATCATGAATTCTAGGCCCAAAGCTAAACATATTAAGAGCAACATATAGCAAAATAATATCCAACATCAAACTAAATGGCGATAAACTTCAAGCAATCCTACTAAAATCAGAGACTAGACAAAGCTGCCCACTCTCTTTACTTATTCAATATAGTTCTTGAAGTTCTAGCCAGAGCAATCAGAAAACAAAAGGAGGTCAAAAGGATATGAATTGGAAAGGAAGAAATCAAACTATCACTATATGATAGTATACTTAAGTGACCTCAAAAGTTCCACCAGAGAACTACTAAGCCTGATAGATAACTCCAGCAAAGTGGCTTGATATAAAATTAACTCAAATAGTAGCCTTTCTCTAATTAAAGGATCAACAGGCTGAGAAAGAAATTAGGGAAACCACATCCTTCACAATAACCACAAGGAATATAAAAATACCTTTGTATGACTTAGAAACAGATACATGGAACAATGGAATATAATTGAAGACCAGGAAGTAAACCCACACACCTATGGACTCTTGATCTTTGACAGAAGTCAAAAACATAATGTAAAAAACCAAAACATCTTCAATAAATATTGCTTGTCTAACTGGCACTCTGTTTGTAGAAGAATGAAAATATATCCATATTTATCACCCTGTGCCAAGTTCAAATCCAAGTGGATTAAGGACCTCAACATAAAACCAGATACACTTAATCTAACAGAAGAGAAAGTTGGAAAAAGCTTTGAACTCATTGGCACTGAAGAAATTTCCTGAACAGTACACTAATGGTTCAGATCTAAAATCAACAGTTGAGGGAGGGGGACTGAGTGGAGGAGTAAACCACTGAAATGTTAAAAATAAAATGCAACACCTCTGTTCTTTGAAGGCCTGTCCTGCCTCTATTAAATTAATTCTTAATAGCAAAAAAAAAAAAAAAGAAAGAAAAAGAAAGAAAGAAAGTAATGTGGCCTCTCTCTATAAAACCAAAAACTGCCTCCCTCCCTCCTCTCCCCCTCTCCTCTTCTACCCACCACCACCCCATCCCCACCCTTAACCCCCCTCCCCCTCTCTCTAGGTGGGTGGGTGTGAGTGTATATGTGTGTGTTCTGGTCTCTTAAGACCTCTTTTTCCTTTTTTCCTCATGAGAGTTGGGTATATTTTATCTCTGACTCATTCTCTCAAAATGTTCTCTGTTTGTCACTTGACTGGTCACATTGTCTGGCCCTCAGTTAGACTTCACTTTCAAACATTCCAGTTTCTTTCCGCAAACTAACTTTATCGATATTGTTCATAATTAAAGGAGTACTAACGGCATGTCTATATTCCAGCCAGATACACAGACATAGAAGGTCCTAGGATTCTCACCACAGTACCTTGCAGTTTCCGGAAGGCACCTCACATGCTAGTCTGGAGCCTGCTAGTGCTTACATAAGACATCATCTTGTTGATGCCAGGTCATCATGTCCATCTGCACCAAGCTACAGAACAAGGAGTATGTGATTGAAGCCCTACAACAGAGCCAAGTTCAAGTTCCCCAGTTGCCAGAAGATCCACATCTCCAAGAAGTGAAAATTTACCAAGTTTAATGCAGATGAATTTGAAGACAAAGTAGTAGCGAATCCTCTCATCCCTGATGGTTGCAGAGTCAAATACATCCCTGACCGTGGTCCTCTGGACAAGTGGCAAGCCCTGCATTCCTGAGGACTTTGCTGGCAGAAAAGAAGTAATGATGAGGTTTTAGTTTGAAAATGTTAATTCCGTTCATAGAATATAGAATGTTACTTTGCATATTATAGCACATTATGATGGGAAGTACCCTCCTTAAGGAACAAGAAAACTGTAGTTTCTAGAGAAAGAATTTGCTATTTAGGTCCATGAACTTCAAAGTTTTGGAGTATACTGCTGTGTAGCAAACGTCTTGTTGTGAGGGTATAAATGATACTGTTATCTTGGATTAAGAGTGGCTAGAGAGTAGGAAGACATGTGTGAAAAATCCTTGTTTATAAAAAATTAAACATGAAGATTACATACAAAAAAAGAAGGTCTTTGGATGTGATCCCTTACCATAGCAGACGTGTTGCTGGATTAAAACTCTTCTAAATGAAGCTAGTAGACAAAACACGGACATGTCTTATATGGAGTGCTTATGTCTACACACACATACAGTACAGATATAGCCAAATATTTGAAGACCTAAAAGGAGTAATCTACATTGACTATATATTGATCTTAATGAGGTTGCATATGCATGTGTCAGTGTGTGTATTTTTGTCTATCTGTCTGTGTATATACAACTGTGTAAATGTGGGAGTGTATTTAAGCATGAATGTATGTATGTGGGAGGATGGGTATTTATAAATGTGAACGTGTGTTTCTGTGCGTATGTGTAGGTATATGAATGTATATATTTATAAATATTTATGTTTATGTATGCAAATATGTGTATGTATGAATGTGGGTATATGTGTAAATGTATGCATATGTGAATGTGTACACATTTGGGTTTGCCTTACATGGTTGTCTGTATAACAAGGTATTGTGGCAACAGTTGCAATATGTATTTGTTGTACCTCCTTTTTATCCAGGTCAATCTTAGAATTTTGCAAAAATTTACTAAAATGTTCTTCTAAGATTTTAGTTGAAAACATTTTATAAATATTTTGAAAGATGTACATTTACCTTGACCTAGAAAGGTATTTTTGTTATAAAAAGAAAATGATGGTTGTTACTAAGTGTAATAATAAAAAAACTGATGGGATATGTTTTGCTGTTTTTAAGTCTTTTTTTTTTTTTTTCCGGAGCTGGGGACTCAACCCAGGGCCTTGCGCTTGCTAGGCAAGCGCTCTACCACTGAGCTAAATCTTTAACCCCTGTTTTGCTTTTTATATAGGTCTATTTTAAGTTGCATAGTTAGAATCAGAATAATGAACTTAAATAAAAGATTGATACTGACAAGAAATCTATCAATGTTGTTAATCATTTTAATAATACTAAAATAAAAACCCTCTGATGGGTGCCACTAATTCAACTTGACAGTGTATTTGTTTTTTCCTTTTTCCTATTTTTCTTGGGATAAATAGCCTCTATCCCACAGAGAACAGAGGAGCAAAAGTCAAATCTTCAAAGAAAAGGGTTAGAAAGATAGAAAATAGTTGGAAAAGAGACAAAGGAGATTTGGAAATATTCTTGAGGCATTTGCACTACCCTATATCATATTCTTTGTTATTTTTTTCTACAGAGTGAGGGCTAAGATATAGAACATATCCTATTTCAAAATTGCATTATGCAGCTTCTTAATGCCTAGTTACAAAAGAGTAACGGACTATGTGTGGAGATGGGGGAAACTAGATATGGATATTCATGATACAAACACTAACAGGGAATGTGACCAGCTGACCCATAGTCTAGGCTTACTTAAGGTTCCTTTTTGAACACACCTTAATTATCTATGAATGATCCGTGCTCAGCACAGGTTATTTCCACTTTTTCATCTATAGAAAGGCATCCATAATGCCAAATATGAACAGAAAAAAAATATTCATACTGTGAAGAGATGAACAAGGGACTTCTGTGTAATATGGTTTAGATTTTGGGACATCAAAAACAGTTACACATATGCTGATTTTACTGACCCCCTCTTTAAAAATAAAATTGAAACATATTTGAAATAACATACTGTTTTACTATTTGTCCTGTTACCATAATATATAACATATGTGATGTATAAATTATGGAGGTTTTGAGGACCTTGCCGAATATACCAGAGACCTGGGTGGTGAGATACTCTCAACACTCAAAACAGGGTACCCTGGGATGAAATGTCCTACGTGGGGAGACAGAACTGGTTGAGCCACCTCCAGCAGAAAGATAGCATCAAGTGAGAGATGGGGTTGCTATCCCGCAGTCAAAACTCTGACCCTTAATTGTTCTTATCTGAAAGAACTGCAAGGATGGAAATGGAGAAGACCCTGAGGAAAAGAAGGTCCAGCAACAGGCCCAAAGTGGGATCCAGCTCAAGGGGAGGCCCCAAGGCCTGACAGCATTACTGAGGCTATGGAGCACTCACAGAAAGGGACCTATCATGACTGCCCTCCAAAAGACCGAGCAAGCAGCTGAACAAGTCAGATGCAGATATGTGCACCCAACCAATGAACAGAAGCTGGTGAACCCTGTGGTTGAATTATGGAATAGCTGGGGGAATCTGAGGAGGGCAACCCTATAAGAGGACCAGCAGTTTCAATTAACTTGGACCCCCGAGATCTCTCAGACACTGGATCATCAACCAGGCAGCATAAACCAGCTGAGATGAGACCCCCAACCAATATACAGCAGAGGACTCTACAAGGTCTGGTTCAGTCAGAGAAGATGCAGCTAACCCTCAAGAGACTGGAGGCCCCAGGGAGTTCAGAGTTCTGGTGGGATGGGTGGGATTCGGACATCCTCGTGGAAATGGGGGGTGGGGGAGAGGTGGGCGAGGAGGAGGTATAGATATGAAATAGTCAGAGGGTGGAACGGGAGGGGAATAAAATCTGGAATGTAGAAAGAAGCAAATAAATAAATAAATACATAAATACATAAAATTATTTACTTGGGAATTGCTATTTTTTATTTTACTTTTAGACAATATAGCTATTTAGATGATAGTGCTAATTTCACAGCATATTACCAAACTTTTTGACAGGGTATTTATATTCTAGGCAAAAATGAACATTTTTTTTCAAATTCTAAACACATTGCAATGTATTTTTCCTCAGCTTACTCCTTTACTGTTAATCTCTGTTTCAGTTTTATGATATTAAATGATATAATTTGTGACAGCCATCTGGGAATCTCATAAAAGTATCCAAACATTAGATTCTTATTCCTGGTAACATTTTAGAAACTACAAAATAATTTTCATTTCTTTTCAATAATACATGCAAACAAGTAGAAAGAAAACTTCTGCAAATGTTAGAAAATTGAAAATATATATTTTATTATTAAGATTAAGAGTAAATCCTTCAAAGTAATATTAGAATTTTCAATGTAGAAATGAATATTTGACCATGATACAAGGAAATGATTGAAGTCTAAAAATACTGTTCATAATAAAGCTTCTTAAAGGGTAAAGTTGATAAATTAACCCCTGTGTTTCTCAAACTAGGATGGGAGAATGTGTCTTTGAACTGAACGTTGGAGCCTGAAAAGTGGTAATTCTTGAATGTCGTAGTGTTCACCATATGCATAGAACAGAGAGGTTTAGCATCTACTGGGGCTCACGTTACTCTTCATCCATCATCTTCTTTAGGCTTGCCTGTTTTGAGTTCTTAGATCTTGCTATGGTGCCATGGTATTTTCTAATGTTGTATAATCTATAGGCCACATGGTCGTTATTGTTCAGAATGACCAGGCATTCTTTCCTGTATCTGTTCTGAGTATTTATAACAGTTTAATGTTCTCCTTCATGATATATATGTGGTTAAACAATGCATATTTTCACTATTTACGTGCACGTAGTTTCTCTCAGGTTTTACATAAATCCAATCTGGTTAGATTTTTAGACAATGGTGAAGATAACAGAATAAGATTATCTTACTCAACCGAAAATGTTTATGGTAGTTTAAAGTACATGTTGTTTCTGGTAAAGGATCTGATTGTGGCCTAGTTCACATGTAATTGTACACAACCAGGTCTCAGCTTTATATCCTGTTTTAATATAATAGTGCTGAGCATTCATATAGATATTTAGTGCTCATTTTTTCTAAAAGAGTTTTTGATGGTTGAAGAACAATGATTTTAAATCCTACTGATGTTGTTTAGTAAGTAAGTTAGAGCCAATTAGTTCAGAACACAAACGGGTTAAGAGTGCCACTATGGGAGGGCACACATAATTGCAAAGTAAAAATTAAAAGAACAATGAGTAGTGATCTTATAAATGATGTTTTGATATAAGTGGTGATTTGAATAGGTATGATCCCCATAGACTCATGTGCTTGAAGGCTTCATCCATGAGGAGTGGCACTACTAAGATGTTTAGCCTTGTTGGAGTCAGAGTGGCCTTGTTGGAAGGGGAATAACCTTTGAAATGTAAGTAAAGAAATATATAATAAAAAATTAAAAAAAGAACTGCTTAATCTCTGCCCAGTACGAAACACAGTCCTTCTGCTGCCTTAGAATCAAAATGTAGTCCTATCAGATCCTCCAGTGCTGTGTCTGTCTGCATGCTGCCATGCTTTTGCCATGACAATACTGGACTAAATCTCTGAAAATGTTAGACAGCCCTGAATTAAATGTTTTCCCTTAGAAGGGTTGCCTTGCTCAGTGTGCTCCTTCATTGCTATGAAACCCTAAGACTCAGGTTCGCATCAGTTGCCATAATAGGCTTGACCATGCTTTTGCTTGGAGGAATATTGAGTTCAGGACTTTGGATTAGAAAAGTGATGCCCCTCAAGAGAGGAATGGATTCATAAAATGTAGTACATTTACACAATGGAATACTACTCAGCTATTAAAAAGCAATAACTTCCTGAAATTCGCAGGCAAATGGATGGAACTAGAAAATATCATCCTGAGAGAGGTAACCCAGTCACAAAAGAACACACACAAAAGGGGTGGGGGTAGGGATCAGGTATGGGAAGAGACAAGGGAGATGTACACAGGGTCAGGAGATTGAACAGAGGTATGTAGCAATCGAGGATGAGAACTGGGGGTAGCCAGCAGAAAACCCCAGACACTAGGAAAGCAAGAGGCTCCCAGGACCCAACAGAGATGACATTAGCTGAAATATACAATAAAAGGGAGAGAGAACCTGTGGAGGCCATATCAAGAGTTTAAGCACTACCCCAGGTTGAGGCATGGGGCTCCCTATCCTTCTCAAAATTTTAAACCAGAATTGCTATTGTCTCAAGGAAATATAGGGACAAAGAGTGGATTAGAGACTGAAGGAAAGGTCATCCATAGACTGCCCCACCTGGGGATCCATCTCATATGCAGTCACCAAACCCAGTCACTTGCTGATGCCAAGAAGTGCTTGCCAACAGGAGTCTGAAATGAATGTCTCCTGAGAGACTGCCAGAGCCTTACCAATACAGATGCAGATGCTTGCAGCCGGCCTTTGGACTGAGCACAGGGACCCTAATGGAGGAGGTAGCAGACGGAGTGAAGGAGCTGAAGGGATTTGCAATCCCATTGGAAGAACAAGAATATCAACCAGTTAGATCCACCATAACTCCCAGACCTAAACCACCAACCAAATAATATGCAAGGAAGGACCCAGGGCTCCACCTACATATGTAGCAGAGGATAAGCCTTGTCTGGCATCAATGGGAGGGGAGTCCCTTGGTCCTATGAAGACTTAATGCCCACACGTAGGGTAATGCTACGGTGGTAAGGTAAGAGTCAGTGGGTGGGAGAGGTAGAGCCCTCACAGAAGCTGGTGGCAGGGGGTTGAGATAGGGGGTTTTCAGAGAGGAAGCCAGGAAGGAGATTAACATTTGAAATGTAAGTAATTAAAATAACCAATAAAAAAGTAAAAAAGAAAAGCATTGTAATTCTTTAAGTAGAGTTTACTGAGTATTACTAGTAGATGCATGAAAGGCAGTGGTGCTGGGAGTAATTTGAACTATGGGGTACTGGCTCAAGACATTTTAGAGGAGAAAAAATGTAATATGTTTCCTACAGATTATTCTTGTGATATTTTAGTGAAGAATATGAATGTTTTTGCTTTTGTTCTAAGAGTCTGCCTAAGGCTTATTAGTCATACTTATAAATGTCTTGTGAAAAGGAATTTAAAAAAAAAAAAAAAACAGGTCCAGGCATGGTAGTACATAGCTTTAATCCCAGGAGACAGAGGCCTGCAGATCTCTAAATTCTAGGTCAGCCTGAGCTACAGAGCAAGTTCCAGGTAAAGAAAAATTTAGCTCAAGGTATGGTGGCACACACCTTTACTCCCAGCACCCAGAAGACAGATGTACTCGGGTCTATGAGATCAAGGGCCAGCCTGGCTATAGACCAAGTTCTGTGACAACCAAGCTTAGGTAATGAGAGACACCATCAGAAAGCTGGCAAAGGTACCACTGAATGAAGGGGTCATATTCCAGCCCCTGTAAGCAGCAAAACTTGGAAGCTTCCTCCATCTGGTTCTGATATTAGAGGCAAGGGTAGAAGAAAGAGGCTATGAAATGTGCCTCAGCAAATAAGGAAAGTTGCTGAGATCAGGCATGCGGCAGGGTTATATCCCTGTGGATGCCCAGAGAGGGCATCGTGTGAAGCTGTGAAGCTCGCCTTGGAGTCCCCATTGATGTTAGAGATACCAGAGCTGTAACACACCCGGCAGAGAAAGCCCACAAGAAAGCATGTGCTACAGTGAGCAAGATGAAAGGAGGTGGAGCTATGAAGAATGTTTGACATCCGACATGCAGATAGAGTGTGGAGTTTGCCCAGCTCTTTTTCTGTCTGGCTATGATTCAGCATTTCCTCACTATGTTACCTCCCCTACATGTTGGAATGGTAATGTGTATCCTATCCCATGATGTGTTGGGAGTATATAATATACTTTTTTATTTTGATTTTAAGAGGTTGCATGAAATCAGAAAAGACTTTAAACATTGGATTTTTCAACATTGATGAGGATATGATAGTTCATTGAAGTTGGATTAAATATATTTTTGCATTGTTATAGCTACAAGCATATGGAGGACAAAGAGTGGAATGTGGTGGTTTGAATAGGTATGATACTCCAATATACTCAAATTTTTGAAGACTTGACCCTTGGGGAGTGTCAGTATTAGCTATAGCTTTGTTGGAGTGGGTGAGGCCTTGTTGGAGGGGAGCAGACCTAGAAATCTCTTACGCTCAGATTTTACTCAGTTGCCTTGGTCACGGTGGCTCTTTACAACAATGAAACACTAACAAATACAAGGGTTCTTTTGTACACTTTTTAGTCAAAACACTGGTGAGTCATGAATTTGAGACATAGTCCGAGATGTGAGACACTTAATTGGATTTATATCTTGACATAATGTATCTGACAAATATAGGTGAAAAATAATAGAATGGCTAAAATTGCATAATTCAAAGGACTATTTTGTATTCTTAGACTGTGACAATAAATACTAAATCAAAATTATTAACATATGTGTGGCTGAGGTAGTGAGTGAAGAATTAGATAAAAATTTTAGTCCGTCAAGGAAATAATTTGTATGTTTTGGGAATCTTTTAGACAACTCTAGACAACAACCCAAAAGGAGGGCATGTCCTTTTTTTTTTCTTGTTTGGTTATTTGTGATGTTTGGAGGGAGCCCAGTTGAGCAAAGTTCATTAATATTATATTGTAGGATAGGAGAGATGATTTAGCCGGTGAGAGCACTATCTGCTCTTCCAGAGGACACAGGTCCAAGCCCTAGTCCTCACAAGGAAGCTCAAAACTGTCTGTAGTTCTAGTTCCAGAATATCAGGGACCCTTGCACAGACAAACATGAAGGTAGGACATCAATGCACATAAAATAATAGGAATGATATTAATAATAACAATAATATAAAATCTATAATTTTAAAACTGTACACACAGAATTCTGTACATTATAGTTTTTTTTAACGATTCCTTGGGCTTTTTCAGACACCTTTATTTTTATTTTACCTTCCTTCCTCCTTATTTTGGATTTAACTCCCCCAAGAATCCCCTTTTTCTCATTTATCCCATCAGAGCACTTGTATCCTGCAATTCACCTTTACCCATCCATCCCTAAATTCCTACCCTTTCCTATATCTTTGTTATTTTTCTTTGGATTGCCCCCAGCCATGTTCCCTTATTCTGGCAGTTGTTTTGTCTTGATTTCCTGGTTTATGGAATTATTACAGACTATGTATTTATGTCTTAATATTTGGAGCTAGGAGACTCCAGTGGGAAAGAAAATGCAACATACTTATCTTGCTGGGTCTGGTTACTTTATTCAATATAATCTTTCTAATTTCATTTTTCATTCATTTATCTGACACATTATTTTCTCATTTACAACTAAATAGTATTCCATAGTATATGTGTAGTATGTTTTCATTATCTATTCATTAGTTGAAATATGTGTAGGTTGTTTCCATGTCCTAGCTATTATGAAGAGAATCACATCAACAGCCAGCATGGCACAAGTCTAGGTTGAAACAGAGGTATGAATAACTTGGCAGTAACCAACAGATCTTAAGACCTACTCAAAAAATGGAAAACATGCCTAGTACTATAAGCCTAACGAAATATATATATATATATATATATATATATATAGAGAGAGAGAGAGAGAGAGAGAGAGAGAGAGAAAGAGAGAATCTCTAATCATTATTTTACTAAATCAGAATGATCCCTATCAGCAATTGAAACATTTGTTCTTATACACATATCTAAGTATAATTGTTGCTCTTCATCAAGGAAATTTTCATTTTCAATAGATTGAGCCTATTAGAGAAAAACCACAACCAAGCCAAGTGTAGATTTGTGGATCACAGTCTCAATGAATACAACGACAACATATTCACAAAACTAAGGCTCTGGTGACATGGCAGATAATGTAATGGAAAAACTGTAAGACACACAGGTTGAGGGAGTTTGCTGTAAGACCGCAACTCCTAATAAAGCCAGAAGCCACACCTGCAAAGCCTCACCAACATGACAACACAAGTATGAGCTGAACAAGCACAGCACACATGCACATGCTAAAGTGGATGGAGAAAGCCAAAGAGCTCCCAACCCTACCCACGTAATTACAGGTGATTAATGGACGCAGAGAACAGGAGAGATGTTCTTCCCCAATGTAGAATGTACCAATTGGTTATCCAATACCAAATGGTCAACACTGAAACCCCCCATATTAATATCATTATACAGAATGAACTGGTTGTATTTAAGAATGCAGATGCATATACCAATACATATATGCATCCAACAGCAATTAATGATAAACATGCCATGAATTTCAGTGATATGGAGGAGGAGAAGGTGGGAAGGTTTGGGTGGAGGAAAATGAGGGAGGAAACAATGGAATTCCATTAAAAATTCAACAATAAAATAAAATTAAAATTAAAAAAGCCTACCAGTTCAAGGCTACTGTCATGAAATGTAGACTAGTAGTCTGTTTGATGAAAAAGTTCTTTAGAATGTCAATGTCATTTTATTCCTCTTTGCACGACTCTGAGAAAGTCACTTGAGTTCTCAATCCTAGACAAAGAATTATAGGCAACCAAGGAATGCCAGAGGAAGGAGAAATAGTCTTCCTCAGGGAAGGAGATATACATTGATTCAGTATCAAATCTTCATTTCTGAAAACATGCACACAAGCAACATTTACAGATTAGTCAGCTTACACATTAGGCATATATGCAAGTATATCTATATATAATATGTATGTTGTACATACAATATATACATTCACAATATTCAAAAATTACTGAGAAGTGGGCCATGAATTTGGAAGAGAGCAAAAAGGGAGGATTTGGAGGAAGAAAGGGAAGAGAGAAGTATTTTAATTATATTATCATTTCAAAACAAACAAACAAACAAACAAACAAAAAAGAATAGAGATTGAGAACAATCCCTGAGCTAAGTGTAAATTATAGCTCTTATTGGAAAAAAAAACAACAAATGACATTTTAGAGCATAGAAAAACATAATGTTGAGATTTTGCATTAGTTTATTAGTTTATTTTTAGTACTGTAACAGAACAGCTGAAGTTGTAGTATCAACAAACATTTGAGTAAGCTACTACATGAAAGCTGTAAAGAATTATGTCTATATCTCTGTGGCTGGAAGTCCAGAGAATTCAAGATGGCCAACGTCAATGGCACAGAAGTATTCAAAAAGGAGATACCAAATGATTAGAAGACAGCCCCCAGTGTTTACAGAATAATATTTCCATTTCTGTAACAAATCTTTGAGAGCTACAGATGTCCTACTAAAGGACAACCTTGGTTCTCACTGCCAAGTATCCCCTCCCAATTAAAGTTACCACAGTAGATTCTAGCAATAACATCAATGGGATAGAGTTTCAGAAACATCAGTGATGGAGAAAATAGGCCAAATTTCTACAGTAATAAAAAACCCGAAAACTTCTGTTCAGAGGACTTTATAAAAGGGAGACACACAATGGACTACTACTGGTCAATGTTTAGAACATAAATATGTTTCAAAACTTACATACAAAATATATAAAATGTCCATTTAGGTACAACAGATGATGTATTAAAAAGGATTAAGTGGCAAAAATATCTCAATGCAGAAAATGAATAAATGATTATTATAATAAAGTTATATTTATCTCCAGGGACTGGATATGAAATAACACTCAAAATTATATAGCTGCAGCCAAAACACTGGGTAGAATTAGACTCTGGTAACTCTAAACTCAGAATATGTGGGAGTATAAATTTATTAATATTTGGAAAAAGTTTCATATGCTGCGTCCAGCGTGGTTGCATTAGGGGAGGCGGGACACAGTTCCCACCCCTAGAGCATCACTTGCCACTGATCCCCATGATCTTCACATGTGCAGATGGTTGCTGTTGCTCTGAAGCTGAGCTGCGGTCTTTACTATTCTGTTTTCAATCTTTCTGGGGCATATACTTCTCCCCATTACTCAGGACTAATCATGCGATAATGAATGAAACAGATGTGGTTTTCAGGAATGAAGAATGGATATGGTCATGAGGCTGTGGTGGATGAGGAACAGGCCCTCAGCTTGGCCATGGCAAAGGATCAAGATTATATAACCAAGAAGCTTACATGGTCTTCTGCAGAAATCGTGCTTTGCCAGACTTGGCCTTGAATTTGGGATCATGAGGAGGCACATGAACTCTCTGGCCCAATGACTGCTGCATTAATTAGCCAGGGTGAACTTGGGGTCATCAAGGACAGAGAATTAAAGTGGTCTCAAGAAGAAAAGCCAGGGATAGAAAAAATAGGAAATTATGTATGATTTAGGAATTAATAGTATTAAAAGGAGAGTACATGATGCTATTGAATGGCTAGGATGAGGAAACAAAGATTAGAGAATTAAAAGGTAACGTAGAAGCATATAAAAGGTAACACTTTGTTCTTCTAGCTATTTGAAGAATTGGAGAGAATAATATCTCTAAGACATTAGAGAGATGTAACCACTTTACTTACATAAATTTTAAAACTTTGTAAGAAATTATTTTAACCTAGTAGTCTGTTCCCTTTCTGTTCTAACATAAAAGTAAAGACTAAAGTCTGTTGTCTGCTGTACCAGGAAACCACAAGAGCTGTGCCCAGATTCCTGTGATGAACAGGCTGCGTAGAAACTATAAGGAAGTGTGCTTTTGCTATGTGTTTAAGTTTCTGCTTTAACAAAATGGGGTTTAGTACTATTGATCCCTGATTCACAGAACATGTGTAAATTGAAGATATTTTTGAAGATTATTAGCAATGGAAAAAACCTTAATGATGTAATTTAAAAAAATAAAAGACCACGTTCATGCTCTCTGGTTTGAAGAAGGCAAAAACATGTAAAGGGAGAAGCAAAACAATGAGAAGGAAGAAGTAAGAAAGGAGAATCAGGAAGAATGATGAGAATCTTCAGAGAACAGTACAGTTCCTAAACTGACAGCTTCCTCCCAAGTCAGTATTAAGTCAGCACCACTCCCATCCTCACCTTTCTCAGGACCCTCCTCACACAGACGCAGGACCTCCACATTCACATTTTCTTAAATATTTCAGAGTACACTTAAACAATAACTCAGGGGTTATACTTATAAGTATTTGCACTGGAATCATGTGCAAAATAGGTTTACAGCAGAGGTAATCAGAGTGAAAAAAAATAAGAAAACATACTGTCATGTTATAACAAAATAAACTCTTTAATGTAACCCAGCAATCAAAAAGGACAGGAGGAATGTGTGTGTGTGTGTGGGGGGGTGTCTTTTCACCTGAAAATTTAACTAACTAGTAATATTCTGCTTGATGAGAGTTGGCCGGCCAATGTGCTCTGCATTTTTTAGTTATATTTGATTACTGAATGATGGTCATTAAAATTTTTAACATAATATTTTTATTGACTATTTGGAAATTTCACATCATTCACCACAATCACATTCATTTCCAGCCCTCTAACGTACATTCCCACCCACTCTTGTGATATCTCCATGCCCAAAAACCCCAAGTCACAAAACAAACAACCGAACCAAACCAACCACCAAACAAACGACAATCAGAAAACAAAACAGAAGAAGGCAGAAACCTTGAGGCTGAAATGGATATTTGCTGAAGGATACACGATCAGTCTTGCAGTTATGAAGGGTCACTGTTTAGGACCATGCAGACTGAATGACAAACTGCTACTTTAGAACTCATGGGACGTGGCCCACCAGTTAGTTCTGAGTGACGGGTGTGCCTTGGGGAGGGTCCACCCTGAGGACCACACTTCCTGAGGACTTCATACTGCTATGGAGATCTGCTCTGCTTGTTGGGCTCTTATCCCTCTTAATCTAAGAATTACATGAAAATTCTAAGGGCTTCCAGTCCCTCACGGGGCAGGATCTCACAATAATAGTGATTGATCTCTTTCATCCATTACTGTTGGAGCAGATTAATATTTATTCATGACCTAGGAAAAAATTTAGAGATGAGGATTATCAGAATTGACCACCACCCTTAAAAAGCATTTGGAAAAAAATAAAGTTGTTTTTGGGCTAGCTTAACATGGTTTTGCTGCTGGCTCATATATAGAAAACCTTAGGAAACAATTTGAAGTTCAGAAAGACACAGTCTTAATAGTTAAGCTAGGGACATTTTATGGTCAGGGAACAAGAACAATGTCTGCAGTGGCTGATGTGACTCTCACCAAGGCTGGACAGGTAATGATTGATTTCTTATACTCATTTTTGCCCTCAGCTTTCTGATATGATTTAATAAAAATTTCTGATGACTATATGTACAATCTGAGAATTTAAACTTGATAGGACTTATTTTTATATAAAAGTTTAGATTTGTGATCCCCTTTAAGATTTTTGCAAGAACACTTTTAAAGATAAGTAATAAAATAATTAATCCTTTCTTTGAAACCACAAAATGCTGCCTGCAACTAAGATAAACTGAGATAAGCTGAGGAAACAACCTAGCTTGCTTACACTTTGTTAATCTATCACAAGTTGTTTAGTTTCGAGTATACATGGGTTCTTGAGAATGATTTGTTTTTCTCTACATAATAATTTGTTTTCTCTATGTAATGTTTTTTCATGTAAAGGTATTGAGGACCACACTGTTTTTTCATAGTCCACAATTAGAAGAAAGCTAGAGCATAATTATATTGTAATTTTATACTGCTTGAAATATTTCACTGGAATGTACAAGCTACGGGAAAAAAAAATAAGTAGTTCCACTCCCCAACTGTGCCTATATGTTTACATATTTATGTATATGTGTATATATGTATAGATGTGTACATGTGAAATCCTTAGAAGCATCCTTGCTTGAGCTTTACTCCATTCATTCAATGTATGAATGAGCATATGTCTGTCTGTCTGTCTGTCTGCAGCTATGTATGTATTTATATGTATGAAGTTATTGGAGTCTAACTTTTGCATCAAGTTCTCTCTCTCTCTCTCTCTCTCTCTGTTTGTGTGTGTATGTGTGTGTCTGTGTGTGTGTCTGTGTGTGTGTGTGTGACAGAGAGAGAGAGAGAGAGAGAGAGAGAGAGAGAATATGAATATGAATTTTCTCTTCTTTTCTTTCTTGTCAGCCCCTAAGCATTCAGAGTCTTGTCATTGTCCACAGGGAATGCCAACCTCAATGAATCAAACTTTGTTTCCTCAGAGAAAACTGCTGACTAATTTCTCCAACTGCTGGCTGCCATAGGCAATAGCTCCCATTCCTCACTATTTGGACTAAACCTCATCAGTCATTCTTAATGCTGTCCCCCTTCAGTTTCTCTTAGCTGTGACACCTCTACTGATGCCAAACCTCCCTGCTGGCTTCAGTTTACCCTGCCTCTCATGCATGTCAAGGCTGGTCATTGGCATCTGTGACACAGTTTTGACAGATCATCACATCAATGGATCTTCATAAGGATATTCCAACTGTTGAGTTTGTGGGATTGGTAATTTATTTTTGCTGTAATAGTTAAGCTGTGTAAAATTTTTGACCTTAAACAAAAGGGAGACGATATAGAGGAATTTTAATCTAGCAATGTGTCTACGTTAGCAAGGGATCAAGTCCAAAGACTTAGGTCTGTGTGATGCTGCTGGAATAGTGACACACCCTTATATTATATATTAATTGCCTCTCACTGAAATACAGACATGCCCTTAGAACATACCTTTAATTTCTCTACTCAGATTACACACATGCCTTTTATGTATACCTCTAATATCAAACAACGCTATGAAACACACAAAGTGATAAATCAGAGAAAGATTTAATAGAATGAGTTAGAGATAGGATACACCTAATTCTCACAAGAACAGGAAAGAGAGATGACCTAAGAGCAGTGACAGGTGAGAAATGCAGTTAATTTCAGTTGAATTCAGTGCAGTTCAGTTGCATGCACATGAGGTCAGTCTATGAAGTCAGTGGGTCAGTAGTACAGTTCAGTTCATGAGGTTCAAAGGCAGTTTTTCCAATCAGAGTAATTCAGTCAGAAGCTGAGAGAAGCCAATTTGATTCAGTCAGCTTGGAGAGGAGTTTGAAGAACATGTGAGTTGATCCAGCCAGCTACAGTTCCAAAAGAGCTAGACAGAGTGAGTTTATTCAGCAGTAAGTCTTGTAGACTCAAACATTTTAGGTCTAGACTAACAGACAGTGGCTAGAGTTTAAAGCCTTAAATTCTGGGCTTTCAAAAGATTAAAGTGTACAGAGGATAGAAGTTTCTAGTCCTAGACTTAGGGCTAGTTATATAGAAACTCTGGGTTCTGACAATGTCATGTATTCTTAAAACTTGGGTATGGTTCTCATCTTATCTCTTCATTTGAGGATGGAAAATTTACAACTCAGGACATAAATTCTATCACTGCTTACTTGTGATTGCTTAGCTAATATGCAACTATTGGGGCATATACAAGCTTTTGGAGAGTTGTGAAAGTTTTGTGTTTTCATGGAGGTGATGTTGAAATGGAGGTATAGATTTGTCATACCAAAATGTAACCTGCAACTGTGTGACCCTCTTAAAAATAAAATGAACCCAAATGAGCGTGACATTAGATAGTTTACAGGAGATGACAAGATTGTTCAGCTGGTAAGATCATTTGTTGCTATACTTGGGAACAACAATTCCGTCCACAATCCCACACAATTGAAAAAGTGATCACTAAAAGTGGATTACAAAATATTCACAGGAGGAAATACAGGGAGAAAGAGTAGAGCAGGGACTGAAGGAAAGGTCATTCAGAGACTGTCCCACCTGGGGATCCAACCTATATGCAGCCACCAAACCCAGTCACTATTGCTGCTGACAAGAAGTGTTTGCCTAGAGGAGCCTGATATGAATGTCTCCTGAGAGGTTCTGCCAGAGCCTTACTGATACAGATGAGGATGCTTGCAGCTAACCATCAGACTGAGCACAGGGACTCCAGTGGAGGAGGTAGGGGATGGTCTGAAGGAGCTAAAGAGGTTTGCAACCCCATAACAAGAAAAACAATATCAACCAACCAGAAACCCCAGAGCTCTTGGGGACTAAACCATCAACCAATGAGTACACATGAAGGGACCCGTGGCTCCAGACACATACGTAGAAGAGTATAGCATTGTCCAGCACCAGTAAAAGGAGAAGCCCTTGGTCCTTTGAAGGCTCTTTTCCACAGTCTAGGGGAATGACTGGGTGTTGAGGTGAGAATGGGAGCATCTTCACAGAAGCAGGGGGAGTGAGGGAAGGGGAATGAGAGATGAGGGAAGGGGATAACATTTGAAATGTAAATACATGAATTAACCAATTAAAATAAATAAAAAAGGAAAAAAGAAACAAAGCAAAAACAAAAGGGGATTGTCCTCTGACTTCCACAAGTATACCATAGCATAATCCTTACACAAAAATATAAAGAAATATGAACGAATAAATGAATAATATGGGCATAAATCACCTTTTGTATGAAAATAATTTTAGTGTGATAGACATTAAAAAGGACAGGACTATGACTTTTCTACCACATCACAATAATCTAACAATTTCCTATAAAATCTACTTTATAGGCTATTATATTTGACATAATTTTGAAAAGGAATAAACATGAATACAGAAGGCTTGTTGATAGGTCACTGAAGCTGAAGAAAGCAGAATATGAATACTTAAGTCATTAGAATGCAATTTTCTTTTGCTGAATTAATTGTAATGTTAAGAGTGGTCATGTTTCCTGTGTATTAAAACAGTGCTTGGGGAGCATTTTATTTCAGCAATTCATGCTTGACCAAAAATAAGTGAACTCTACAGGAATAGATCGTGTTTAGTTTACAACTGTGACCTATGACAAATGAATTTCATAAAACACTTTCTCTCAGGATGAGGAGCCCCTACTGCTTTTTCTTCCTCCTCACCAATCTTTGAATGAGTAACTAACTCCATCTGCAACTCTTTGCTCTCATTTTAATAAAATTTATAAAATCATAATTTATTTTTAAATTAAAAATATGATACTACTATAATTATAATAATGATCCTTCACTGGGAGTTATCCATTATCATTTCTTGCTAGTGAGGATCCTGACTTATTTTTCTCCAGACAATGCAAGGATTATAGGTGCCTGCACTGTAAGTAAATATCTTGAGAGTAAGCCCTGACTTGAGGCATAGACTTCGGCCCAGATGCCCTCTGTGCAGCTAATGAACCATATCATATAGACATGGATTGCTGGAGAATAGCAACTGACGATGTCACACGTTTGGAATGTTGAGGTAGATTTGGGTCAGGAGTGTTGTGACCTCAGCCATCTGGGTACAACTTATAAATATTTATACAGATCATTTTTAAATGCAAGCTTTGTCTTTGTGATGATAGTAGACATGCTGCCAGCAGTAGAGGTATCCTGAACGTGTGTGTTGCTTCCTTTAAGCAGTGTCAGAAGATCTGCATTTATGTTGCTTGTGTGCAGCCTTGATTAAAATAATCCAAGAGCTACAGATGTTGATTGACTGAAATTAAAAGTAGCTTTAATGTTATTTGGGGCTGTGTGTGTGTGTGTGTGTGTGTGTGAGAGAGAGAGAGAGAGAGAGAGAGAGAGAGAGAGAGAGAGAGATTTTAATATCTCATATTCAAACTGAGAATAACTTACTATTTTTATACAATTTATGGTTAATTTCATTATGCAACAGATTGACAATTAGATAACATCTGCAGTACAGATCTTTAACAAAATGAATAACCATTATACCATGTTTTAAAGTTATGGTATAAGCAAGCATTGTACTATCTTAATTTTTGTTATGAGGGGCATTTACTTTTATGGCTACCACCACTTTTAAGTTTCACTGAGTCTAAAAGAAGTGGCACTTGAGAAGGGGTGTTTATCCTGCATGATTGTTACTCTCTGCTCAAAAGCCTTGTATCCCATCACTTCTCAACAAAACTGTCACTTTGCAAAATTAGACTATTAATTTTCACAAGGCATGACTTTTAAGTCTTGTGGTACTTTCTCCATATAATCATTGAGAGAAAGTTCATGAATACTTAATGATAAAGAGGAATTTGCATCACGTAAATACTCCCAACCTCCTATTCTGTATGCAGTGGCTGCAATACCATCTGGCAAAGGTTTCAGTTGACTGAAGCTGAAGCAATAAATTAATACAGTAAAAGATGCTACCAACACTTTTGAACCAATTAAAATGCTTGAAGCAGTCTCAATGCATGTTAAAATGCTATGTCTGACAACAGCCTTCCAAGAAAGCAATATAATGAGCCCACCATGGGTGAAGGGAAGTTTGCAGAAGTCAAGGGTGCTCTTCCTAGTAGGCATTTATAACAAAGACTCACACAATTAAAAAATAAACAGCAGCTAATGCCCACAGCCCTCATTGTTACCGCTCCACCTCCTTATGTAAAGGGGAAATTTCACTGTTTGTTCTTTCTGAATTTCAAACACATTTTTTTCAAATCACTGAATTTGGAATTGCCTGTCTTTTTGAGAAATCCTAAAATAATACATCAACTCTGTTCATTTCAAAAATTAATATAAATCATTAGTGTACTAAGACATATACTGGTCACAAAACCACTTTAAAAAGACTATTATTAACTCTAGTTTATTTATTGCTATTTCATTCCTGTTATCAGTAACTTTTACTTATAAGCAGGAGGGAAGTAAAGTTAACAAAATGTATAGATGATTTCAGAAAGCTTCTTAAGTTATTCATTTACATTCAACCTCATTCACAAAATAAAATAAAATAAAATAAATTATTTTCTAAATAACAGATTTAGCACATTAGTGTGTACTTATAATAAACTAGACAATTACAAACAACATATTTCTCATCCTAAAAATACAAAATATTTTATTAGATAACATAGAATTATATATACTCTCATATTGCTTTCTAAACAGTACCAGTCTCTAATATTAATGAGGTAAGACATCAATAATTGTAAAATAACATAAAATATAATTGTGTATTTTAATACTTTTATATTAAAATATAATTTTATCATTTTCCCATCATCTTTTCTCCTTCTAAGCTCAGTCATAATTCCCTTTACTCCATGTCAAATGTACGAGTCTTTTGGGGACAAATCATTTGGAATTTGAGCACATTTTACAGAGCTAATTCATTGAGAAGACTCATTCTCCTTCAGTTGTCAGGCATAGTCCGTAGTCTAGGAGTGGGGATCTGTAAGACTCCCTGCTTCCACAGTAACATGTCTGCTGGTGTTTTCACTGTTTAAGTCTAGCTAAGGTAGTCATATGAAGTCATATTAGTGGGTTTTCCTTGTAATTTCAAGGATACACAGTATCATAAATTCTCTGGCCCTCTGGCTCTTACACTCTTTCTCTTTTCTGCTCAGTTCCAAAGCCTTAGACAAGGAGGTAGTGTTACAAAACGCCAAATAACAGCAACAACAAAAAGAGAATAAATGTTTCAAAGTAAGTTTCCCCATTTAGGTCTCAATAAATTCAATTAAGTTTTCAAGTCTGTTTGTTTGTTTATAGAATCTGGCACCACAATTGAGCCCACAGATTACGGCTAAAGCTGCCATTAGTTCGAGGTGAGAATCCCTTACCACTATTTTGCCTAATAGTCATTCTTTTAAGCTAACTCCTGATGACCTATCATTATACTCATATACTCCCTCCTGTTTCATCAGAGAAGATACAGTGTGCAGTAAATTGGGATCTGCAATTTGTTCAAGGTGCAGAAAATAAGATAACTTTAGAATGTTCAGATGGAAAAAGAACATATATTCTATACCATTCCTTTTATTCCAAAGTCTCAGGAATTGTGGGAATTGGAGTGCAATGACTGAATGAATCAGAGGTGATAGATAACTACTAGTAGGCATTGTCCTATGGACAGATATGCACTTACAAAATTAAAGCTGTTGTGACTGCGTGTGTACCTGCACAAGGTCAAGACAGACCAAATGCCACCAGGAGGAGGGAGATGGTCATAAAATGCCAACCTTAACCGAGGAATTTTTGGCAATCAATAGCTGCTGAGATGGAAAGGGTCAATTTTCTATAAGAATAGTCACTCATAAGTCAACCTTGCTTTAGTGGAAGGGCACACAATCAAGAAAGTTTGCAGTGCAAATTGACACTTATTAAGATTAAAGAAAGACCCAGCAAACAGCTAAAAGAGTCAGATGCAGATATCTATACCCAACCAATGGACAGAAACTAATGAACCTTGTGGTTGAATTGGGAAAAAGCTGGAAGAAGATGAGGAGGAGGGCAACCCTGTAGGAGGACCAGTAGCCTCAACTAACCTGGACCTTTAGGATCTCTCAGACACTGAGCCACCAACCACATAGTATATGTGGTATGAGACCCCCAACACATGCACAGCAGACGACTGTCAGGAAAGAGAAAATCTGTTGGGGTAGGGGATTGAGGGGTGGGGGGACATCCTCATGGAGATAGGAGGAGGAAGCATGGAATGTGGAACGCTCAAAGGGTGGACAAGAGGGGGATAAAATTTGGACTGTAACAAAAAATTAAATAAAAAAGAACAAAAGATTAAATCAAATCAAACAAACAAATGAAAAAATTAATAGGCTATTTGGTGAGAAGAAAATGCATAGTGAAATGTATGTAGTTCTCATTGTAACATCTTCTGGTTACATATTTAAGAATATACACAACTTTGTATACATATGTAACATGAGTTACAGAAAATAGGTCAATAGTTTGAAAAGTGCAGTGGATAAATGGGAGGGTTTGGAGGAAGGAATGAGAAGGATAATGATGTAATTATATTACGATATTGAAAAATTAAGAAGTTATTTTAAATATATAACAGAGTATTCTACTAGGAAAAGGCCCATCAATGCAATCATCAATGTTGAGTTCTACTGTGAGAAATTTCTACTTTATTCACAACAGTTATAAAAATTCTCTTACTTCTTTTACTTATTTTTGTTACTCAGAATGTACATCTTATAGAAATTTTTAACTGTAATTCAATGAAATGGCTGTGGAAACCATGAGATGTATGCAGATAATGATATCCTATGAATGATCCTCATTATTAATTTGCAACTCAGAAATACTTTAAAGACAGCTCTTAGGTAGTAAATCTTAAACTATAGCAAGATTATGATGCATATTTTAGGCTCATTAAACAAGAATTGAATAGATTTTTATGATGGGTATTTCAAAATATATTCTACATATATGAAAATTATAATAATCTTTTACCATATTTACACAGGGTCAATCTTTAACATTCAATTGAAAAACCTTCAATTTAAAATAAACATTTTCAGGATTCAAAATATATGATCAAACAAGTGTTTCATGGAGGGTAGAGGGGTTTTTTTTTTAATTGTCTCTAAAAGTCACTTATGAACTCAAACATTTTGCTACTTTAGATTCAGAGCTATACCAATAATTACTTTCAAATGAAACATGCTATACAATTCTATGTTTTATATGTTGCATTTTAAAATTATGCCAAGGTAAGAATAGAAATAATATTTTTTTCTTTTACCAATTTAACACTCCACATGTTAATGATGATGAGATTCATATCATCACTAATGTAACATCATGCGATTGCTGTTCTTTTGTGGTGAATCCACAATTTCAATTATGATGATTTTCCTTCAATTCATTTCCACACTTTTGTATCAGTTACATCATATGCATGTATATATATATATGCATATATATGCAGTATAGTCAAATGGAAATGACAGAATCAAGTGAAAAGTGTGAAAAGTATCTCATTTATAAGAAATATTAATGTTAGACTCAGAGAGCTAGAGTCTAATGAGAGTGTTCCTTCAATTTGGCTTATTTTCATGGGTCAGTAAGAATCACATGGTAAACTCCATAGTTATTGTGGGAGGAAAACTCGCAAGCTCATGTCTTGGCAGCAACTATTATAAGTACGTCTCTTTTTACTAGGGTTGTGATTATGAATCATAGTTGTCAAAACACTAATGAAATGAAAGACAACATCTCCTGGTTGTTGCTTTTCAATTATAGATAAGTTAGAAAATATATCCACATCTCAAACTACTTTCCCATCTAAATTATTTGTTTCCTTCCAGATATATAATTGTTTGTCAGGATGGCAGGGTCATAATCTGGGAAATCATTCTATGATGATCACACAGTGCGTTTATACAAATCCAGGCAGTGACTCTTATTACACCTCCTGCTGTGTTATAACCGTAACTACCACTATTTCCTACAAGGATGAAATGAGCGTAATATGGTTGCCTAACATCTGGTCATACATACAAAGTCATTAAAAATGTACAAACATTAATTGTGAAAAAAGATGTAGCCAAATTACAATGAAGAAGCCAGACTAACTTTGATCTGATTTCCAGGGGAATATTAACCCCATATTTAATGTTTGCAGTCTGGATTTTAAAGCATCCTAAAATGCCACAAAGTTTGCTATTATTCTCCACCTCATTGAGGGATTTCAAGATCAATAACTCATTTGAAGGAATTCAATGATGTTTTTGACATAATATTGTGGCTTTTTAAAATTATCAAGGGAATATAATTTATTAAATAAGTCTTTATGAATACACAGAATGTAGGCTCAACTTCAAGGAGTTTTTGAGATTTTTTTTATCACATTCTTTTGATGTGTGACCAGTCTTTGATAGTGTCTTTAGGTATTAAGAACAGAAACCTTATACATCTGAAATAACAAGTATAACAAAAATAAAACCATCCCCAAATAATTAGCATTGAAATATCATAGCAATCTTTCTGTAGCTTGATGATAGGTGGGTGAACACAAACACATGGAATTAGTCTTGTGGTTTTCTTAGATTTTTTTAATTAGGGCATTTCTGACCATGTTAGAATTAAATCTATTTAAATGCAATTAGAATTGTTTAGGGAAGATTATTGTGTGGCAGATGAATTGAGAAGATATGGTGGCTGTGCTGAAAAAGGAATGTGAGGAAACACAGAAGAAAAGACGGTGATCAGTGTGTACATTAAGAAGCTCAAAAATTCCTTCAGTCTCTGCTCCAAACTTTGTCTCCATATCCCCTCATATGAATATTTTCCCCTTTTAAGAAGGAATGAAGCATCCCCACTTTGGTTATCCTTCTTCTTGAGCTTCATGTGATTTGTGGATTATATCTTCGGTACTTTGAGCTTTTGGGCTAAAACCACTTATCAATGAGTGCATACTAAGTGTGTTCTGTGTTTGGGTTACCTGACACAGGACAATATTTTCTAGCTCATTCCATTTGCCTATGAATTTCATGAAGTCATTGTTTTTGATAGCTGAGTAGTACTCCATTGTGTAGACGTACTACATCCATTCCTTTGTTGAAGGACATCTGGGTTCTTTCTAGCATCTCACTATTATAAATAAAGCTACTATGAACATAGTGGAGCATGTGTCTTTCTTGTATGTTGGAACATCATTTGTGCATATGCCCAGGAGAGGTATAGCTGGGTCCTCAGGTAGTGCAATGTCCAATTTTCTGAAGAACACCCAGATTGATTTCCAGATTGGTTGTACCATTTTGCAATCCCACAAACAATGGAGGAGTGTTCCTCTTTCTCCATATCCTTGCCAGCATCTGTTGTTACCTGAGGGAATGGCCATTCAGTGCCTACCTCACCCTGGGATACAGCCCATATTTATACAGGCACCAAAACTAGACAATATTGATAAAGCCAAGAAGTTCATGCTGACAGGCGCCTGATATAGCTGTCTCCTGAGAGGCTCAGCCAGAGCATGTCAAATACAGATGTGAATACTAGCAGCAAACCATTGAACTGAGAACAGGGTCTCCATTGGAGGAATTAGAAAAGGACTGAAGGAGCTGAAGGGGCTTGAAATCCCATAATAACAACAATACTAACCAAACAGAGCTCCGAGGGACTAAACCACTAACCAAAGACTACACATAGACACACCCTATGGCTCCAGCTGCATATGTAGCAAAGGATGGCCTTGTTGGGCACCAATGGGAAGAGAAACCCATAATCCACCCAAGACTGGAGTCCCAGTGTTGGGAAATGTCAGGGAGGAGGGGGAACACCCTTATAGAAGAAGGGGAGGAGAATGGGATAGGGGGCTTATGACCAGGCAACCGGGTAAAGGAATAACAATTGAAATGTAAAGAAAGAGTATCCCCCCCCAAAAAAAAAGAGAAGAAGAAGAAGCTCAAAAATTTAGTCAGCACTAATTACCATGAGGTATGAAAGATACTCACTAACATAAAAGGCCAAAAATACAGCTGTTGAAGATAAATCTGTGTCTGAGCCAGTTGTGCTCCATTATAAAGTTGGAGGCTTCTGCTGCAGTTTCTCCTGCAGTTGTTCGGACTGCCTCAAAATCCCATTTGCCTGCACTTGCCAATACTTTACATATGTCTTCCATTTTCCGACATCTCCTTCTCCTCTACACAGAACAGAAGCAGCAGACCTACATGATTGTGTAAGATCTCCTATGAGTGGTTGGAGATAATTTCCTGTCTTGAATTATATATAAAAGATAAAGAATACAGATAAGTATAAAATACAAACATATAAATATATAGACATTTTCAGTTGATCAGTTGTGGAGTGTTAGCATAGTGTGATCACAGGTTGGTTAACAAATGAAAAAATAAACAATTAAATATTTGATAATCATTAAAAACCTAATTTTGCTGTCTTCTTTCTTTTCTTCCTCTCTTTCTCTTTCTCTCTTTCTCGCTCTACCCCCTTTCTCTTTGTTTCCCCATCTTTCTTTAAGATAGGTTATCATTATACCAGGTGGTTTTGTTCTTGCTCTATAGACCAGACTGGACTTGAACTCATAGAGATTATTTGTCTCTACTTTTGCCTTCTCACAGATGACATTAAATGATATTCTGATATTTAAGGCAAACCAAAACAGATTCATTTGCTTGGGAAATATAAATAAGAGACAGGAGGTATGGATCCCAGATGCAAGGCTTACCTAGGATAATATACAAATATCTAATTTGTAACACTGAGTTAAACACAGATTAGATATTACAACATAAAATACTTACAACATAATAGTCCTTATATAAAAGTCATACAATATGAGATAGCAAAATGCTCTCTGTTTGGAAGCAGAAGCAATAAAGTCATGGTTGTCTCCTTGAGGATATAATTGAGGAATAGCCCTGAAAAACCACCCAACAAAATGACAGTAAAGCCGGATTAAGAAGAAAAAAACAGGGCATTCTTGGAGACATGAAGAAATCAGAATGGTAGCCTCTCAAAGACCAAAACAAGGTAGAAATCTGTACAGGATGTCATAAGCAGAAGTATCTCCTTATGGAGAGATAACTGCATGATGTCTGCATGTCACTGTCTTCTGGGTTTTTCTTCTTGTTGTTAGGACAAGGAGTGCACATCCTTAGCGTACAAAACCACATACAATAATGAGCAGCAACATAGACTAGTCACATTGCATATTTCAACCATTTCTCTTTTATTGTCATTGGGAAATGACAATTAGGTTAGAGCTAATATTTCTGTGTCATTGTGTAGTTTCGTATGAACCTATTTCTGGGAATTAAAATGGAAATGTCTATGACCCATACAATCTCAGAAATAGCTATATGGAAACTGCTTGCCTTCTATTACATTTTTTTCTCGCTCTCTGTATTCTTGGATATGAACTCCACGTTGTTGGAGCTGAGTCACATTTGTACTTGAACACAGGTGTCCCTGAGGTGGATGACTAACAGGATGAAAACAGTCAAAGTTCCTTGTGAATAGACATAAAATTCCTTCTACCTTGACTATCAACTACATAGACTGCCTTGTAGGAGGCAGCAAGTCTGTCCCCTCTGACCCATTTCATTGCAGGATATTTTTGGAGATGTACAATAGCTTTGCAAATAGTGAACCGTATAAACATTAGTTGAATATGACCCTGAGTACTTTGTGAACAAAAGCCTTCTTAGATGTTTAAAATCAAGAAATGTATGCTTACATATTAAGTGACAACTAGTAAAATTTGGTGCTCTGCATTTTTGTCTTCAAGTACTAGAAATGAAAAATAACTCAAAGACCCAAATGAAAACCTTGTATGTGGGTCATTGACTCATACAATTGCTTATATAAAAAATCACATTTTTCAAATTAGAAAATAGAAGAAGTTTAACAGCAATGGAAGAAAAGTTAATGGTGGTAGGGAATTGAATATTATTTAGTTAAATAGAAAGACTCTGAACAAGGTCAATGCTATTCTCAAGTGCATAAGCAACGTATCATCTTTCAAAGCAGGACATTTAATATTTGAGAAATTAACATGTTCCAAGGAGATCTAAGCTTCACTAAGATACATTATTCTTTCTTTCAAAATAAGAAGCAAAAGAATTATACCTCAGAGGAAGGAAGCAATTCTAAATTTAAGGAAAGCATTGCTGTATTAAAAGTTGAAATACATATAAGATCTTTTTACTTAAAATACTCCTCATTTTGTTGTTCATTTATGTAGCAATTTTGAATTAGTAATTTGCTAACTGTGGTGGCAGCATCAGTACTTAATTTAACTACGGAATAAAATTTGTAAGTTTAGAAGAGTATATCTGAATCAATGTGCTCAAGTATGTGAATTAAAGTAGCAATGGATAGCCTGTCAGGACTACAAACTTGACCAAAGCTAACTATCCCTCTCTTGGCTTCGAGCAGTGCCAGTCACTCCTCAAATGATGTGATACTTAGTAAGCTATGCATTCTGGAATCCCACTGGATTAATCTTGTGCTAATCTTGGGTATGCAGGCATCGCCACTGTGCGTTCATGTGCTCAAAGCCCCATCCACAACAGGTTTAAAAACAACAACAATAAAAAAGAAATAAGGAAAAACTAAAAAAGAGACCATGCAGTTGGAAAGAAAGTGGAGTAAGCAAGCGGGAAAGAGTTGAAGTAGAGTGAATGGGATGAATTTGATCAAAGCATTATATGTATGTTTAAAATCTCAATCACTAAAAACATATATGAAAACCCTCTTTAGTATTTCACACTATATGAAAGAGAAGAACATTGACACTATATATAAGTTATTTAAAGTGATTATATCATCATAGAATATCACTAACCTAGGGAGATTTGAATAGAAACATATATTAGGGCTTAGCTTTCTGAGCAAACCTTGTTCAGCGTCTTCATAATATAAGCAGCAGAGGAAAACAGTTGACAACTTGAACTGGCTACTCTGCTCCCTTTTTCTCCTCTGTCCCCACAAACAACAAAGTAAAGGAGACACTCTCTTCTTGCCCACACTGCGTGCCACCCCTAATCTTATTTGAAATATTTTCTTTAGTTACTGTTTGTTATACAAACAGGCAGGACACACAAATGAAAACTGTCCGTCATCATTCTGTGAATTTGGACAAAATAACCTCCCTCTGAATTTGCAGCCATAGATGCTTTGTTGCAACCTGCACCTTTCTATGGGAGAACCTGTCCATCTATATTTCTTGTTTTATTCACAAAGTAAAATCTAAAATCAAGTAAATTAGCTTCCCTTTATCAGTAGGGGAAGTACTGAGAAAAGTTCTAGGGGAAGATTGGGACTGAATATCACTGAACTATCTCTATATTATAGTAATGTACTATACATGTTTTTATAAAAATAACTAATAAAAAAACCAGCACAGGTACAGACTTATGACAATAACTAATAGTTAAAAATAGTAATCATAATGATCTGCAGTCGTGAAAGGTATGGGGACCCAAGGTTGATGCAGGTGATAGAATACCCAGAAAGTGAAAAAGTTTGCTAGGAAGCTACTGCGTGATACACACCCTGTCAACGCTCAACATATTGTGCAGAAATGTGTAGGGTATGAGGTATATATCTCAGTTGATAGACTGCTTGGCTAACATGCACAATGTCTTAGGAGCAGTCTAGAACATCAGTTATATAGGTATAAAGTAGATATATTGGGGATGCAACTTTAATCCTAGTATTTGAGAGAGGGAGGGGAGGAAAGGAGTGGGGGGAGAATATCAGAATTCTGTTCAAAATCACCTTTGTGCGTAGAGTAAGTTCACGAGAAGCCTAAGGTAATTGAGACTGAAAAGAAGAAAAGAAGAAGAAGAAGAAGAAGAAGAAGAAGAAGAAGAAGAAGAAGAAGAAGAAGAAGAAGAAGAAGAAGAAGAGGAGGGAGGAGGAGGAGGAGGAGGAGGAGGAGGAGGAGGAGGAGGGAAGAGGAGGAGGAGGAAGAGGAGGAGGAGGAGGAGGAGTAACCATATCACTAAGACCAAGTTCTCAGCAAAATGAACAGTTATTTTCCCAAGAGGAGAGAGAGAGCAGGAAATAAGAGACAAAGGCAGCAGACAGAGAAAAATGTATAAGTGTAAGGGAATCAGGAAGAAGGGGCAGGGCTATTTGCCTCAGGGGACAAAGGACTGGTTTTGGGTTGGAAGCCTACAGACAGAAAGGCACATAGGAAAATGGCAGTATATAAAGGGATAAAGGGGAAATCCCATGTTATTAGGAGGTGTTTAATTTTAATTAGGCATGATAATTATTAGATTCACATGGGGCTTTTGATTGCTGGATTTCAGTACTTTAATAGCTGGACCTTGGTAGTTGGCCTCAGGAGGAGCAAATAGCTAAATACAGGATTAGACCTTACAGATAGCTTTAGGAATACAATCTAATGGTTTTAGCAGGGCAGAGGGAATGGGGAGAAGGGCAAGGCTTGTCAGTGTCGTGCTCACCACCCTAGAGCTTGCCAGAGTGCCTTTAGAGATTCTGTCAGAAAAATAAAACTGAAGCAATGAGGTAAGAGCAGCGTTGGCTTCCTGTCTTCACTCAACATAAGTGAGCTCGAATTGAGCTTTAGATTTCACCTCACCTACTGTGGCACAAAAATGTAGAGGGCACTCACTTCCTATTACTTTAATTACTACTTTTCAGCTTTATGAAGGTGCCAAAATGTATATACAACTATCATCTCTCCCCTTTCAGTACAATATTTAACACATTGTATAAAAGACTCAACACTTTAGCACAACATAGATTCATGTTCGGTAATTTAACATCCTTGAAGGCTGCTGTAAGTACGCCGTGCATTTCGGCTGTGGCCTTTGAGGTAAGAGTGTAGAAAAACAGTTTTATTAATAGTTTCAATCTGTAATGGCCATTATGAGAAACAACACAACATTAAGTCAATTATTATCTGGACCATATTCAATAGCACTAAAAAGAAAAAAAAGCCCCCTTTGTAATTGTATATAGATCATGAAAAGGTCATATAAGGTGTTATCATGTTAACACCAGAATCCTACAGCATTGAAAAGGCAGAAGCTTGGTATAAAGACTGAAAACAACAACAAAAAGAAATCCTAATAACTAACCTGGGAGAGTGCACAGCACCCATGTTGTTTGATGCTTAGGTGTGAGAATCTAATTGTAGATTCTAAGACCTCATGCAAAGCATTGCCTAGACTTCTGTGAAGCCACCATTTCTACAGATAGGAGGTAATGACATTCCCAGGAGCCTTATGGGACAGCTCGTCTGGTATAAAAGTGGGAAACAGCTTATCCTGCCTGAAAAGCCACAGGGATGATGAAGGACAACCACTCGCAGTCCTGACTCCAAGTCAAGTGTCACAGCATGAGCATGTGCTCAAACACACAAACATCCACATTCACACTAAGCATTCATGGATCATTTGGATGTATAATGATTGTTCAGGGGAGGGGTCATTCATCTATGTTTACTTTAGGTTAAATTTGTATTGCTGGGAAACTTACAACACATTGAATAATGCTCAAAGATAAATACAATGCAGTGAATGAGGTTTCACACTTCTGATATATTTCCTCTAATAAAGGCCCAAGGCTGGAACAAGTGTTTTCTCAACTAGCAAACTAGCATGATATAGGAAACTCCTTTAATAATATGTTCACTAATTTCTTTTAACCAAATCACTTTTGTTGATATTTTGTTGAATACACACAGGCATAGGCGTGCTCACACACACACACACACACACACACACACACACACACACACACACACACACGCCTAGGAGACTAAGGAACAAAGCTTAGCCCTTTGTTGGCATGCATTTTATGCAGTGTTTTGCACACACTTTTCCTTGGCCTTTCTTTCAGATTAACCATGTATTTTATCTGGAGACTCAGATCAGAGCCACTCCCATTAAAGTTGCAAACAGAAGCTGTTCCCATTTGGCATCAGTGCCTATTCTTTTCCCAGTGGGTCGTGCCTAACTCTACAATGGTAGTCCTCAAGCAGGGTTGTATTTTTATTTTTTAACTGTTGTTTATTGACTTGTAGCAAGCTTGCTTTTCTTCCCACAGGTGGGCCACAGCTCTGTGTTCCCAATAAGTGCTTATGGAATAATTTCATCATGTACTTAATTGGTACACATTCAGCTAGTTTCTATTAATTAAATTGTTCCTGACTATCTATTTATGTGCAAAGTTATAGTATAGACCCAACATATTAGACCACATTTTTTTTCCAAATTAAAACTGTAGTGAAGTATAACTATATCTATCCTCTGGGCATTATATCAAAATGAAACTCTTTCACATCATGAACTCCAGCACACTCATTTCCCAGACCTCCCAGGTTGACAGTGTATACTTGGGACCTTTGCCAACCCAACTCCTAAAAAAACAAGGACAAAAAAAAACAAGTCCAATATGTGTTACCCACATCCTCAGTGGATCATGTTCAAACCCCAGCCCTTCCCCAGTGGCCACCTGCACCTTGCAAGATTTTTATCGTGTCATTCTTTATGCAAATAACCTTTCTTATGTGACTACTGTCAGAGAGCTGATGCCTACTCTACAAAGCCTCTTCTACCTTGTGAACTTCACTCATAGCCTTGTCTCAATAAAGGTATAAACTTAAGAATTCAGATATGTCCCTTGGGAGGGAGGATGTAATTTAGATAATCATGAATAACATGTGTTTCAAACATCAGAAGAGAGGCTCAGGATCATGAATGCAGCCCAGCGGTAGAGTTTCCATTGGCATGGACAAGGCCCTCTGTCAATGCTCCAGAAAGAAAAAGAAAATTAGTTAAATAACATCAGAATGAGGATCCAAGACATAAAGGTAAAGATACTGTGTGAACTCTCCAATTTAAGAGTTAGTAATTTTGCAGATTAGATATCTGTATCTGTATTGCTCCCTCAACAAGTCTGAAAATGTCTCCCTACTTAATAATCAAAATAGTGAAGTAGAAAGGAATCAAATCCTCTCAAATTCCTTCTTACTAAAACTGAATGACCCACAGAATTTTGAAGTATGTGAGAATTCATTTTGATTATGCGCCACTCTGATATTTTTCATACTATAAAATAATGAAGTTCCGATTTCTCAAGTTCATGAGCCCATCTTTTAAAGCAGGAATATAAGTCTTTCCACTGTGTCGCCTTCAACGTTTTGCTATCAGGACTCTGTTAAAAATGCAAAATGAATTTTTAACAGAGCATTGACACTTGCATTGTGAATGTGCCTCCAGGCATGTAATTAGCTGAGAAGTTTAATCTTTTATATTCCAAAGTTTGATCAGAATGCATAAAGCTCAGTAAAGCTATAAAGTATTGACCAGCATCCTTGATAAAAAGAGAGTTCATAGCAGCAATTTTGGTAAATGCAGTTCCTACTTACTTCTTCTCAATAAATATATTAAATATAAAAATGATTTTTAATTTTTAAGTATCAAACAGAAGAACAGCTTCTTCTGCATTTCTTAAGTTACATTTCTTTGAGATGTGATTTGTTTAAGAAACTGAAAGGAGTCATATATGGGGCACATAAATGCATCCTTTACTTTGTGAAGGATTCATCTTTGACAAATTTTATAACATGTCTCTGTGGAGCTATTTGGGCAACTATAGAAAATGGAGTTATTATGTACTCTTTAAATGACTTAATATGTGTCATGTGAATTTATGTTCGGTAAATTCCGAAATAAATTTCTATAACATGAAATCTTGTATTTGAGCAGGGCAGGTTGTGTGACAGACTAGATTAAGGCAAGCCCTGCACTGGTTAGGGGAAGATTGGAATTATGAGGGCAAACTGAGGAAAGGTAGGAAGACACTTTGTATATGTATTTGATTTATGGCAAAAATAAAAATTAGTGATGCTATATCCATGTGAAGGCATTTTTATCTTATTTTGAGAGTTTGTGCATGGCTGCATTCTAACTGCTCAAATTCTATCTCTTTTATTTTCATATTGTGTCAATGTTCCGTAAATATTGAGTTGTAAATAAATATTGTTGCTTAATTCTGTATGTCTTAGAAAGGGAAATTAGAGTGGGATTTTTGCTATGATGATGATGATGATGATGATGATGATGATGATGATGTGCTGCTATTCTATCTCTGTAACATACTAAAAAGTGTTATAAATTCGGCACATTTGATTCTCAAAGATGTTTCAGTGCAAGTATTATCATAGCTGCTCCTTATCTTGCGCATCGCCTTTTCTATAATATGGGACATAATAATAATGAATTGTCTTTTCTTGGTGTAGTACAAGTTTTTTATCTCTATTTTATGTCACTCATGTGAACATTGGTGTACTATTTCAAGCCTATCACGCATTCATGTCATGTAGGTATGTTTTGTGGGGCAAAATAAGACTATTAAGAAAAAGCAAAATTGGCACATTTCATAGACTTACCATGAACATTTCAAGAAGCAGAGAAAATCATGGCCATTCCATGAGGCACTATCAAACATCTTAGCCTGCAAGCCCCCAAAGCCAGTAGAGTTAGGAAAAACAAAACAAAATTATAGAGCATTTACAAATCTCAATTGTCCACAATTAATCAAATTATTTTGATGTCAATGAGCTTCGTCCTTGTTTTCTTTTATTCAAACAAAAAGTTGAGGTATAAAATTCTTACAATTATTTCCAACATTTTAAAATCAAATCTCTTGTGTGCTATTTGTTTGGATTTTTTTCATAATTTAAAAAACTTTCTAACATTGTGATAAAGCATTTTCTTTTACCTCTGAAGAGGATGAGTTATACCTAAGTGGAAAAGGATGTTAGTGTAGAAAGTCACAGGTAAATAAGATTAGATAGTTATAAATCAACCATGTTAATAACAAATAATTTCATAAAAAAGCCAGGGCTATTACACCTTCTCTCCATTACTGCATAACCTTTCATCACATCATTATGAAAAAGAGAGTGATGTCTATTGGGGTGAAAATGGATACAAGAAACACACACACACACACACACACACACACACACACACACACACACACACACACACTACATGGTACCTTTCATTGAGGATATTGAGATTGCTCAGTAATCATGCTTTGAAGGCCTGAGGACCACATTCCACATTCATATCACCAGTACCCACAGGGGCCATGACAGATTATGCTTTAATTAAATGAGAAAGGGGGAGATAGAGGAAAATGCCTGACATTTTCCTGTAACTTCTACAAATACACATAGTTATATACTCACATATCCACATATCCACACATTCATAAACCTTGTGGTGGTTTGAAAATGCTTGGCCCAAGGAGGTGAGGCCTTATTGGAGTAGATGTAGCCTTATTGGTGAAAGTGTCATTGTAGGCATGGAATTTAAGACTATCATCCAAGCTGCTCAGAAGCCAGTCTTCTCCTAGTACCCTTCAGATGAAGTTGTAGAACTCTCAGCTCCACCTGCACCATGCCTGTCTGGATACTGTCATGTTTTGATGATAATGTACTGGACCTCTGAACATGTTAGTAAGCCCCAATTAAATATCCTTATAAGAGTTACTTTGGTCATGACGTGTATTCACAGCAGTAAAACCCTAACTAAAACACAAATACACATCTATATCATGCACACACAGAGTTATAATCACAAATTTATTTGCTTTTGCCATTGAACTGCTGCCATTATGAAGAAAATACAATGACTTGTCCCTTGTACTGCCCCACTCCCAACATGCATGCATAACTGGTAAATCAAAATGTATTATGTTAGAGAGCAGAGCCTTGTCAGATGTAATTTATTAAAGATTCTTGACACAGAATAATGTGGGAGTTTACAAGGAGTGCTAAGTCCAAAGACCATGAGAAGAGTGAAAGGTTAAATGAAAATAGGGAGAGACCACTCATCTACTAGAATGTCATGAAGACTGCCCAAAGTTGTTATAGTTTGAAAGAAGTGAAGAAGAATTCGTCCCTGGAGGAAGCAGGAAAATGTTATCTTGCTGATACTTTGGTTTCAGAGTTCTATCCTTGTAGAAGCAAGGAGATGTAAACTGCTTTTGAATAAGCCATCCAATCAGAGAAATTTATATGGAAACCCTAAAGGATATTACTACAATTTAGGTTCAAAAGAGAGGGGAGCTTTTTGGAAGTAAACTATCTTTTGAATTGGTAATATTGAAAGATGCCAAAATTAAATTAAATGGTGAAAAAGCTGCTGTTGCATCAAAAATAATTATACTAGAAATATAGACACTGGAATTGCTTCTGTGGGCCACAGAGGACAGAGTAGGTCTTAAGTACTAAAGAGAAGATGGAGTGTGTATTATCAAGTGCTGGCTGTCTCCAACAGAAAGTAGAGAGAACATTGTTAAAGGGAACTTCACTACTAAGTTCATTTCCTTATACAATGTACAAGGTGTAACCTAGTATTTTTCCCATCGCTTATAGTAAAGAATAATAAAAATAACATTTTGGGGAAAACTAGTAAGAAAAAATAAAACAAAATATGCACTTCACCAATTGTGAAATTTTTATTGCACTTGTTTTTCAAATGATAGAAAAAATGTTTCTTTTTTTTATTTTTTTTTTAGAAAAAATGTTTCTTAAAACATATTTTATAAAATTAGTCAAGTATGTTATTTGAAATCTAATATATGCAGTCAGCTGTGACCAGTGGTAGACAATTTGTCCATTAGATATATTTGTGAGTTCATTTATTCACAGTTTGGATCTCTGGTCCATAAATATCAATTCACAAGATTCTGAGGACTGTTATAAGCCCCAAAATACTGTAGACACACCATCTTTACCAAAACTAACTTAGAAAACATAATATGAAAAATTTTGAGCCAATAATAGTTATATAAATTGGAATCCACTAATAGGAATTCGGGGATGATATATGGTGAATTTACTATGCCTATGGAATGTTTGTAAATTTTGTGGATATAGATGATACAAAATAGAGAGTTGAATAGTTGCCCTTAAAATTCAAGTGAAGACATATATATATATATATATATATATATATATATATATGTGTGTGTGTGTGTGTGTGTGTGTGTGTGTGTGTGTGTTTATGTATATATGTGTATACACATATATGTATATATATATATATACTTGTAATATTTCTTTATTTTATTCTATTTTTTTTATTTTAGAATTATAATACAATTCCAGCATGTCTCTCTTTCCATTCCTGCATTGATACCCATTGCCAAATTCTTTCAAAGAAAATGTGGTTGAGATGAATGTCTGAGATAGGCAGAGAAAAGTACTTTGGTGGAACTTGTTCCTCAGGTAATTTGTCACCTGTGAAGATGTAGACCTTACTCACAATATATTATGGTGCTACAGTAAAATAAATAATAGAATTAAGGACTATATTCAAAGTCTTAATTGAGTTTTCAAGAACCTTAGCCTAACTAAAAACTACTAGTATTTGCTTTAGGAACTATTATACTTAATGCTAGATAACATTTTGACTGATGATAATATAGTTTGTTTTTTATTTTCATTTGAAGTAATTTCAAATATTACTATGTTATATTTTTAAATAATCCACTAGAACCTTGGTGCCTGATTGCTTGGCTACATACACAGATTCTCTTAGGTTCTCACAAAGACTCGTCACAGAGAAGATAATTCCTTAAAAACAATATTGCCAAAAAAATAACATCTACCTACAGTGAGTGCTGTGTCTTTGAAAGGCCTTTTAGATGTGTTTAGAGCAACATGTACAAATTTTCTTTCATCAAAATTTCTTTCTACTTTTACAGAAAATCAAAGGAAATTTAAAAATAATACCTTCTTAGTTAACACAGAATGATTTTAAACTGTTCTGGGAAAGAAATCAAATGGAGGGCTAGATTTTGCTAGGAGGAATTTGAAACCATGTCAGGAACCAATGTGCAGAAGGCAGTGACAACATAGAGTACTGTGTGATCCACACTGGGAATATTATCTTCAAATGCCTCAAGACTGAGTGTATTTCCTTCCACTTGGGATAACCTTTGAAATTGTTAAATCTCACACAGACCTAAAAGGTACCTGCATGAGTTAGTCCCTCAAATTCGTACTGAAATAGAGCTTACTGATATGGCATGCATCTGTTTGGCAATAAAGCACTATTATTTATATAAATTATGAAATGAATCAATATTTTTAATATTTTATTATATTTTTAGTTCACTTCTTGAAATATAGTATAGGCAAATATGCAACTTATTATTGATAGAAACAAGTGAATAGCGAACATATATTTATACTTTATTAGGTTTTCCTAGGATGTCTCTTTACCATACCTCACTGCCTACACCTTTATTTCGTCCCTATAGATTACACAAATCAGTTACCAGAGATAATATTTTAATTTTATACAATAGAATTATACTTAATATTTCAAATCAACAGAATTTAAATGGCTATAAGTAGTATTAAAGATTTATAGCTACATATAAATTAAATATTATATAAATATTAAGCATGTATACATATATATCTGATATTTATTTAAATTTACATTATATAGGTATGACTTGATCTTGACATCGCCTTCAAAACTGTGACAACTTTTCTAATTTGTTACTATATTAGACTCTACCTTATAAGCATGTGGCATCTCCTAGCAGTACCAGGGACAAGTAAATATGCTTTTACCACATGTACCTCTGGTTGATTTTCAGGATTGGACACATAATAGCATAATCTTAAACTTCAGGTAAGATACTTTGACAAGACCAGCCTGATCTCAGGTTTTTGAAGATTCAAAATTATTCATCATTTCACTAAATTGATATATTAATTAGATACTGTTTTGATTCTGGAAGGAAATGTCACCAGAAAGATGCAATTAAAAACTTGTTTGCAAACCTGAAGACTATTGGAAAGTGATTGAATGTTTTGTTAGTTATTTTTCTATTACTTTCATAAAGCACATGGCTTATTCAAGGCAATTCATAGAATGGAGGGTTTATTTTAAGATTATATTCCAGAGGGGAAGGAGTCTACCATTATCATGGCCAAGAGCATTGAAATCAGCAGGTAGGCATGCAGATGTAGGGGCATCTAAAAGTTCATAGGAAAACCCAAGAACAGGAAGGGGCTTGAGACCCCACATGAACAACAATGCAGACCAACCAGAGCTTCCAGGGACTAAGCCACTACCCAAAGACTATACATGGACTGACCTTGGGCTCCAACCTCATAGGTAGCAATGAATAGCCTAGTAAGAGCACCAGTGGAAGGGGAAGCCCTGGGTCCTGCCAAAACTGAACCCCCAGTGAAAGTGATTGTTAGTGGGAGGGCAGTAATGGGGGGACGATGGGGAGGGGAACACCATAGAGAAGGGGAGGGGGAGGGGCTAGGGTGATGTTGGCAGGGAAACCCGGAAAGGGAATAACAATTGAAATGTAAATAAGAAATACTCAAGTTAATAAAGATGGGGAAAAAAAAAGAAAATAAAGTGAAAAACTCACCAGTGATATTGGCAGGCTTTTGAAACCTTAAGTGCCACTTCCCTTAACACCTCAAAAATAACATCATACCTCTTAATTCTTCCTCAACAGTTTCCAACTGTGGACCAAGTATTTAAATGTTCAGACTTGCGCATAACATCGTAACACTTCATTTGAACATGCAAAAACAAAGGGGTCTGACCTAACAAATGTGGAAATCCTTTTCCAATAGACAAAAACTAAACAGAAATACTGCACCTAGCTAACTGATGTTATAAACCTAATAGACTGAACAGATATTTATAGAACATGCTACTCAAATAAAAATGAATATACCTTAATCTCCACATGTTACAGCACTTTCTCCAAAATGAACCTCATACTAACAATCAAAGCAGGTCTAATAGAAACAATTAAACAGATATAACTCCGTGAATCCTATCAGATAATTATGGATTAAAGATGAATATCATAACAACTGAAAAAGGAAGGAAGAACAGAAGGAAGAAACAAAGAAAGGGAAAAGGTAAAAGGAGTTTACAAACTAATAGGCACTACAAAAAATACTCTACTGACTGGAAAATAGATGGCTCAAGACAGAAATAACAAAAGATGTTAAAAACATTCTAGATTTCAATTAAAATGAATACACAACACACCAAATTCATATGATATTATGAAACTGATGCAAAGATGAAAATACACAGCAGTAAGTACCTACACTAAAAGCAAAAACAAAAATCAACAAAAATATAAAACTGGAAGTATCTCATATTATCAACTTAACAGCCAACTTGAAAACTCTAAACAAAAAGAATTAAGTATGCCCAGAAGAAGTAGATGAAAATATGTAATCAAACCAAAGTCTTAAATCAAGAAAAATAGAAACAATGAGAAAAGTACAAATAATCAATAAAACAAATTTATTTTTTCGAGAAAATAATCAAGATAGAAAACTCTTATCCAACTAACTAAATGACAAAATGAAAATATCCAAATTAACAAACTCAGACACGAAAGGGGAACAATGACAATGGACACCTAAGAAAACCATAGAATTATGAGGATATTTATGTCTATAAATACCACATGCCAAAGTTAAATCAAGATCCAATAAACAATTTAATTTCTTTATTTTGCTTCCACCATCCATCTATCCACGTCTGCCCCACTGCCTTAGCATCCCCCTATGCTGGGGCATCAAGCCTCTACATGACTAAGGGCTTCCTCTCCCAATGATACCAGATAAGGCCATCCTCTGCTACATATGCAGCTGGAGCCGTGAGTCCCTCCATGTATACTCTTTGGTTGGTGGTTTAGTCCCTAGGGGTTCTGTGGGGGTCTGGTTAGTTAATACTGTTGTTCTTCCAATGGGGCTGCAATCTGCTTCAGCTCCTCTAATCCTTCCCCTAACTTTTCCATTGTGGTCCACATGCTCAGTCTGATGGTTGGCTATAATTATCCAGTCAGATGTTGGCACAGCCTCTCAGAGAATAGCTATGCCTGGCTCCTGTCCATAAGTGCTTCTTGGTACCAGCAATAGTATCTAGGCTTGGTTTCTGCAGATGGGATGGATCCCTATGTGGGGTGGTCTCCGGTGAGTGTTCCCTTCAATCTCTGTTCCACAATTTGTCCCTGCATTTCTTTTAGTCAGGAGCAACTCTGGGTTAAAGTTTTTGAGGTAGGTAAGTGGTCCCATCTGTCTTCCACTAGTGAAATAGAATCAATAAGGGGAAAAAAGCCTAGGGGCAGAAAGTCTTAGAGCAGAATCCTACCAGAATTTTAAAGAAGAGCTAATGCCAATTCTCCTCAAACTAACCCCAAGATCATTAGGAACACTTCCCAATTCACTTTATATGGTCCCCAATCCACATAAAGACTCAATAGAAGATAATTTTCTATTATGAACATAGATGTAAAATACTCAATAAATCATTTGCAAACTGATTTAAAGAACACATCAAAAAGATCATCCAACATTATTAAGTAGGTTTCATCCTGGATATACATGGCTAGTTCAACATTCAAAAATCTGTGAATGTATTCTATCATATGAACAAATTAAAAGCAAAACAGAAAATGGTCATCACATAAAATGAAGAAAATACTTTTGATGAAATTTCAACCCCTTCATGAAAAAGAGACTTGGAGAGATCAAGTATACAAGAATCATTTCTAGATATAATAGAGAAAATTTGCAAGAAGTCTATAGCAAACTTAACTTAATGGATAGTGAATTTTTTTCCTTCAAAGAGGGATGACATGAGAATACATGACTTGTGTTGAACCTACAAAATTTCTTTCTCTATTCTAATTGTCCCTAGGACCAGGCTTGGAAGCTTCTAGTCTGGATACAATCTAACCTTCCAAGCTGACCGACTTAATCTGGATTTGTGACTGAATTGCTTTGTTTGACCTCATACTAACTTGACAATACCCTAATCTTCTGCCTCTGTCTCATTCTCCAGCTTATATGTTTTTACCTGTGTCTTAATTAGGGTTTTTATTATGGGAAGAGATTCCATGGCCCAGGCAACTCTTATAAAGGACAACATTTAATCGGGGACAGCTTATAGGTTTAGAGGTTCAGTACATTTTCGTCAACTTGAGAAACATGGTAGCATTCAGACAGGCATGGTGCTGGAGGAGCTGAGAGTTCTGCATCTTTTCCTGAAGGTAAACTGGAGAAGACTGCTTTAGGGAAGCTAGGAAGGAGGTCCCAAAGACCAACCCTCCAGTGACATACTTCCTCCAACCAGGCCACAAACCCTAATTGTGCTACTCCCTGGGCCAACCGTATTAAAACCATTACAACCTATTTCTAGCTTGTGCTCTTTGCACCCTGTTTCTGTAAAAGTGTCCAGGTAAAACCGCCATGCGCACATACCACACAAGACCGCCTTTTCTGTTTTTCTCTCCTTGCTATTAGATAGCCTTTCCTCCTCTTCTGTTTTTATGTGAGTTGAATGTATCCTACCTCTGACTTATTCTGTCAAATCTTTCTCTATTTGTCATGTTGTCTACCCCTCAATTAGATGTCACTTTCAAACATGGCTGTTTCCTTCTATAAACTAACCTTACCTTCATTGTTAGGTTTAAAGGTGTGTAATAAGAGAATGTTTATATTCTAGGTAGATTATACTGTATTAATCCCAGGCATGTCGGAATTCTGGGAATATATCTTCAGATGTGATGCCTTGTTAGAGCAGCCATGATGCTGAATAAAATTCCTCTGCAGTGAGGAACTCAAAGCAATTGCAAGATAAGATTGTTTACTCTATCTAAACCTATAAAATATAGCACATGAAGCATTAGCTAGAGCAATAACATAACTGAAAGAGTTTAATGGGCTACCCTAGGGAAGGGAAGAAGTCAAGGAATCATTTGTAGATGATATGATAATATATAAGTGACCTTAGAAAATTCAACAGAAAACACATACAGCTGATAAAAACTTTCAGCAAAGTAGTTGGACACAAGATTAGTGAAAAAATCAATAGCCTTTTTATATATAAATTACAAAGGGACTGAGAATAAAATCAGAGAAACAATGCTTTTCATAAAAATGTCTTGGCATAACTCTTATCAAGCAAGTGAAAATGTTTTATGATTAAAACCACAACTCATTGAAGAAAGAAACCAAAGAACAAACCAGAAGGTCAGAAGACCTCCTATGCTCATAGATTAATAGAATTAACATAATAAAACGCATATTGTAGAGTAAGTTTAATCTAGAAACATGGCTGCTCTAGCAAGTGACTATATCCAAAGAACTAGGTTTATGTGATCTAATTGGAATGCAGACACAATACTGGATTACATTATAATCTGATTGGAATACAGATAAATTTTTGTAAAATGTCTTTAAGCTATAACAGTGAAATCAAGTTTAGATTGTAGAAGGAAGGAGCCCTGTTTGACAATCACATCTAATTGAGGAGCAAATCATGTGATGAATCAGAGAAAGATTTGACAGAATGAATCAGAAATAGGTTATTCTCAACCCTCAAGAGAACAACAAAGGAAACAGAGGCTACTTAAGTGCAGAGAGAATTCTGTGCATGTGTGTGTATGTGGCAGGTTCATCTTGATAGTTTTATAAAGGCATTTGGGAGAGAGATCAAGCTAGACAAAGGTGAAAACAGAATGAACCAAAGAATGAGAAGGATGACTAGAATATATCGTCACAACTTGTATGTTGCTAAGCAGAAAAATTCAGTACAAAGCCAAGAGAAGCAAAATTGAATCAGTCCACTTGGAAGATTAGACTGTACAAAGATGAGAAGCTTCTGAGTCTAGGCCTATTGATAATTATAACAGAGTTAGAAATGCCCTGGGCTCAGCCAACACCATATTTGTCCAAGCAAAGCTTGGGTCTGACTCTTATCTCTTAATCTGAGGATATAAAGCCAAAATTTACAGGCCATTCTATCAAAAACAATCAATTTATTCAGTGCAATTCATATTAAAATTCCAACAGACTTCTTTAGGGACCTTTAAAAGACAATCCTCATCTTCATGTGAAAAAACAAAAAACCCAGTGTAGCTGAAACAGTCCAAAGAAAATACTGCTGTACTGCTGCATGTATCACTCTCCCTGAATTCAGGTTATCCTACAGAGCTAGAGTAACAAAAAATCCATGTTATCAGCATAAAAACAGGCAGGTTGATCAACAGAATTGATTTGAAGACCCAGATATAAATTCATACACCTATGGACACCTGATTTTTGGTACACAAACCTGAAGTACATACTTGATCAAAGAAAGCATCATCAACAGATGGTGATGGTCACATTCATGTACAAGAATGAAGTTACATTCATATTTATGTACAAAATTTAAGTCCAAATGGATCAACTATGTCATCAAAAAACCAAATACACTTACCCTAACAGAATAGAAAGTGGATGATGTTTGTGAATGCATTGGCATAGGAGACAACATTCTGAATGGAACACAAGCGACGCAGACACTAAGATCAAGAATCAATAAATGAGATCTCATGAATTTAAGGCAAACTACACCATCAATAGAAAAAGAAGAAGACCAAAAAGGCCTACAGGATAGGAAAAGATTTTCACAAAGGACTAATATACTGAATATATAAAGATATGAACAAATTTGATGTTAGAGGGAGGGAGGGATCTGGGTGGGAGAGGGGAAGGGGAGGTAGTAAGGGAAACATGATCAAGTATGGGGAGGAACAGGATAGAATTCATGAATGACAGCAGAATGTGTAAAAATATGTAACCCCTGAAGGTGGGAGGTAGAGAGAATCTCTAGAATGTACCAAAGAACTGGGAAAAGAGTCTCGGGACTCAAAGGGAGGGATCTTAGATGAAATGCCCAGCAGTAGGGAGAGGGAACTTGTAGCATCCATTTCCAGTAGAAAGACAGGGTGTCAAGTGGAGGGATTGGGTTACCATCCCAAACTCAAAAATTCTGACCCAGAATCATTCCCATCTAAAAGAATTGCAGGAACAAAAATGGAGAAGATATTGAGGGAAAGGTCTGTTGGGATCCAATTCAAGGGGAAGCTTCAAGACTTGACACTATTTCTGATGCTACAGTGTGCTTACAGATAGGAGACTGTTGGGAGTGATGCCCTTAAAACCATCCATTACTGATGTTAATATTATAGCTGGAGTTAAGCATGACTGGGTTCATGGAAAATCCCCAGCCAGCTGCAGAAATCTAATCTGGTGGTCAGGATGCCTAATGATATGACAAACTTGTGACCTTTCTGACATCCTATCGACATCAGCTGATTGCCTGACCACAATAGTAGTGTCCTTGGTCTGTGTAAATGTTTCTCACTTCCCCGCTCCCTCTGTTACCCCTGCTATGGTATAAATTCAGCCTTGAAAAAAAATAAAATTTGTTGCTTTGATCAGACTCTTATCTTGGTGTCCTTCATATCTCTTGTCCCCCAATTCCAGGTACCTTCTGGACCTTCATTCACTGTCCTGCAGGTCAGGACAGGAGACTAGTATGGTTGTCCTCTGAGAGGCCCAACAAGCAGCTGACTACAACAGAAGCAGATACACCCAACCAATGTACTAAAGTTGGGAACCACTGTGGTTGAACTAGGGAAAGCCTGGAAGAAGCTAAGGAGGGCTACTCCATAGGAAGACCAGCAGTCTCAACTAACTGGGACCCCTGAGATCTCTCAAACACTGAGACACCAACCAGGCAGCATACACTAACTTGCCAAAGACCTCTGACACATATACAGCAGAGGACTTCCTGGTCCAGCCTCAGTGAGAGAAGACACACACACATCCCTTGCGAGACTTGATGCTCAAAGGAGTAGGGAGGCTCTTGGGGTTTCAGGGGTGGTGCATCCTCTTGGAGACAGGGAAGAGGAACTGGATGAGGAACTATGGCAGGGTGTATGGGGGGGTTAACAACTGGACTGCAAAAAAAAAAGTAATAATAAAAAAGAAAAGAAAACCAAATTTTCCCATCAAAAAAATGGGCCATGGATCTCAACAGAGAGTTTGTAGTAGAGGAATATCACGTGGCCGAGAAATGTTGAAAGAAAATTTTCAACATCTTAGCCAGCAGGGAAATGCAAATCAATACTACTTTAGGAGTCCATCTCACATTTATTAGAATAGCTAAGATTCATAACAGGTGGCTATAACAATGACTAAGATTGGGAACATGTGACATTTCATGCTGGCAAAGATGTGGAGCATGGGGGACACTCCTCCATTGTTGGTGGGAGTACAAACTTGTATACAAACTGTGAGAATCAACATAGCAGTTCCTCAGAAAGTTAGAAATTTATCTACTTCAAGGCCCCACCAATACTAATCCTTGGCATAAAACCAAAGGATGCTCCATTGTACCACAAAGATATTCACTTAACTATTTATAGTGAATAGTCAGAAACTGGAAACATCATAGAAGTCCTTCAGTTAAAGAGTGAAAAAAGAAAATATCGCACATTTACACAGCAGTATGTTACTCAGCTATCTAAAATTTAAATGGGTGACATAAAATTTGCAGGCATATGGATGCACCTAAAAATCATCCCAAATGAGGTAACAAAGACCCAGAAATATGAACATGATATGTACTCACTTACAAGTGGATATTAACTGTTAAGTAAAGGATAGTCAAGCTTAAATTCACAGGTCAAGGTTAGGTACAGAGGAGTACTATGCAGGAAAAATGGATCTCCCTAGGAAGGGGAAATAGAATACATTTTGCAGGTGGACTGGAAACCTGTGGGAAGGAGTAGGGGAATCAAGTCAGGTAGAAGGGAATGTAGGTAGAAATGGCTGGAACTGGGGGGCTTTGGGAACAAGGTGTAGAAATCAAGTGTAGTGGAGACTTCTGGGATCTATGAGTGGATCCTAGTGAGGACTCCTAAGAATGGAGGTCAAGGAGTCTGAACTGAACGGTTTTTGTAGCTAGGCAAGTCTTCCATTGGTGGAACTGAGTTGTTAGCCCAAGGGGCCTGCAGACACCTCGTAATAACCCATGCTAATGTTATGATAGAAGTCTGTTTTCAGAAAACAGAAAACTCATTGCTGAGGACAATATCCATACAGTTTGTTAACTGTAGAAAGGTCGAGTTGGCAACTGCATGGAGCTTTTGCTCCTGTGTTCTAATCTCTTTGGAATAGAAAGTAGTCTGCAGGCTACAGAAATAGAAACCTAGACACAAGTCCCTTAACCTACATTCTGTTCTGATAACAAGATGTGTTGGGGCAATGGTGGCAGAGAAATTGTGGGAGTGGCCTGATTGGTTTAACTTGAAGCCACACCACTAGATGGTGTCCATGCATTATACTACCTAGATGGCCAGAAAGAGGAGACCGGATAATCCAGAGACCTAGAGTAGAGCCAAACACAATTAAAAAATTGTTAGTGAAACGATTTCTAATGATCTTCTGCCATATCATAAATAATAGATCAGTGCATGTCCAATCACCCTCAGAGAGGCTTTCTAAGGTGGCAGATGGCAGTGGGTGCAGAGACTCACAGCTGGACATTATGCAGAGAGAAAGCCTAAATTGGAGGTCTCCATTAGGTCCTTCCTTTTTTTCTCTCAGAGATCAGGGAGCCTAGGGGAGTAGAGAGGAAATATTGCAATCATCAGTCAAGAGAGGACATGAGGAGAACATGGTCCACTGAATCAACTAAGCAGGGCTCACATGGGTCTACAGAGACAGACAGCAAGCATGGGGCCCGCCTGTGTGTGCACCAGGTCCTCTGCATCTATTATGGATGTTATCTCCGTGGTTTGTGGAAACAGGTGTGGGTCTGTGATCCTTCTGCTTTTGGGACTCTTTTTTCTTTTCTTTATTAATCATTCCATTTGTTTACATCTAAAATGATATCTCTCTTCCTGGTTACGCCTCTACAAACCCCTCATCCCACATCTGCCCTCTCTTCCCTCTCCTCCCTCCCTTTTATCTCTATGAGGTTGCCCCCACCCCATGCATCCATTTTTTCCTGCCCCACCGCCCCAGCATCTCCTTATACTGAGGCTTCAAACCTCCCTAGGACTAAGGGCATCCAGTCCCATTGATGTCGGATAAGGCCATCCTCTACTACATATGTATCTGGAGCCATGGATCCCTTCCTGTACACTCCTTGGTTGGTGGTCTAGTCACTGGGAGCGCTGGGTGGTCCGGCCAGCTGATGTTATTCTTCCTGTGGGGTTGCAATGCCCCTCTGTCCCGCCAGTCCTTCCTCCAGTTCTCCCACTTGGTTCACAGAGCTCAGACTGATTGTTGCCTCAATTCCCAGCAATTATATGATGGCTCACAACCATCTGATGCACTCTTCTGGTGTGTCTGAAGACAGCTACAGTTATACTCATATAAATAAAAATAAGTCTTTAAAAAGTAAAATAAAATAAAGCATGGGACTCTCTTCTTAATACTGAGTTGCCTTGTCAACACTCACCACAAGAGTTTTTGCCTTGTCTACAAGAGCAAAAGAGAGCTTTTACCTTGTCTTATTGTATTTTTGGTTCTTTTTGGCTGTCATCTATTGGAGTCCTTCTCTTTTCTGAAGTGAAAATGGAGGGGAAATTGGTCTAGAGGTCAAGGCAGATGCAGGTGAAGCAGGGAGTGTGGAGGGAGAGGAAATTGTGACCAGGACGTGCTGTATTCTAAAAGAGTCTATCTTTAATAACAATACTGCTACTACTACTACGACTACGACTACTACTACTACCACCACCACCAACACCACCACCACTACTACTACTTCTACTACAATAATAAATAAGGTATCCATAAAAAAAGAAGAAAAACTATATAACTCTTCAGATCCTCATCAACAGAAAACCATTGTTTAAAACCTTATTTCCTTTTCAGCAGTAATTTTAATTTTCAAATGTTAAATAGATGAAGTATGAGTGCATTCATTTTTAATTATTTCTCAATTAGCCCCAGTTCTATTTGTAGAATGTTTACTCAATAAATAATTAGTTGTCATCTCTTTCTTTCATATGATACATAAAGTTATATGTATCTTCAGAAATTCAGTAAACAGCTCTAAGACAAAGCGCTATCTATTTCAGCAGTGTGGATGCAGGGCACTCCGTGGTTATCATGGTGTCCTGTGCTGGGCCTTTACTTAAGTCACTGTCTGTGCATTCTGATGCTTGAATTTCCTTTCCCTTTTTCTCAAATATTAGGCTTTAGGGTTATTTCCCTTCATGTCTGCCTCATACTGCTGCTCCTTACTGTCAAATGTTTCCATGGGTTCTCAGTCTTAGTTTCCATGGAAAGTTTTCTTGTGGTTCAGCAGCTGGGAGACATACCAAGCCAATACCTCTACATCTTTGTTTCTTCCTTTTTCTGCCAAGTGAGAGTCTGGTGTGGAAAATGATAGTATCCATGTGATATATTTCCACTATGATTTTCCCTGCAAATGGGATATTAGTTGTTTTTCTTCTTGGTTCAACAAAACAACTGACAAAAACAAATTTTTGGCTCACAGTTCGAAGATACAGTCCCTCACGGCAGAGAAGTCATGGTGGCAGGAACAGTATACAGCCGTTCATACAAATCTATAGTCGGGAAACAGTGAGAGTCAAAGGTCTGCATTGAGATTTCTTCCATACCTATTCATTCTAGGACCTCAACCTATGTTTCCACCTTAATTCACCTACTTGAGAACACTTTCAGAAACATGGCCACAACTCTGTGATTCCAGATCCTGTGAAACTGACAATATTAACAATTATACATGACTTTTCCAGCTTGAGCCTGACAGAATGGCTCTCGCAAAGAAGGGTAGCGAGAAGAAGAAGGGCCGTCCTGCCATCAACGAGGTGGTGACCCGAGAATACACCATCAACATTCACAAGCGCATCCATGGAGTGGGCTTCAAGAAGCCTGCTCCTCGGTCACTCAAAGAAATTCGGAAATTTGCCAAGAAGGAGATGGGGACTCCAGATGTGCGCATAGACACCAGGCTCAATAAAGCTGTCTGGGCCAAGGGAATAAGGAATATTCCGTACCTCACCCGAGTACGTTTGTCCAGAAAGCGTAATGAGGGTGAGGATTCACCAAACAAGCTCTACACACTGGTAACTTACGTGCCTGTTACCACATTCAGATATCTACAGACGGTCAATGTGGATGAGAACTAACTGCTGAATGTCAAATAAAGTTACAGAACTGCCTCCAGGAGGAAAAACAAACAAACAAACAAAAAAACAAAAAACAAAAAACTATACATGAGCAAGTTATTTCTGTCTTATTGCCTACAAAAAAGACCACACAGTAATCTTGAGAGATTTTTTCGTTTGTTTGTTTGGTTTTTTAAGTCAGTCTTGCGCTTTATTATCGTTGTCTCAGGCCTTGACTACGCACTTACGCAGTGGGTACAGCCGCTCCTTCTGCTGCTGCTTCTTGGTCTTCAGTTTCTCTAAGTGCTTGGTGAGAAGGCGCACAGCTCTTGTCTTCTTGGGTCCCAGGTACAGGGGCTTGTACTTCTTTCCATTGTCGAATTTCCTGAGGTTTTCCTTTTGAGTCTGATAAATGACAGTGAGCACATGGGCAATGGATTTGCATATGACTAGTGTCTTGGAGAACTTGGACAGGGTGGAGCCTGTCACTTTGGCGATGCAAAGCTGGGATGTTCAATTGTTTCAATAGCTTCCCCTTCTTTTTGCCTGGCAGGTCCCGAGTCTTAATCTTGGTCATCTTGGCCATTGTTGCATTGTTCATGGCTGAGGCTGCCTGGTTCGAGAACCAGAGATTTCTTATACTCCTGTCCTATGAGTACTAATGTAGCTAATTTAGCAGACATTTTGTGAATGCATGTTCCTTAGCAAATAAAAGAAGATGGGCATTCTGGTATTCTCCAAAATGCTATTCTAGCCATAGTAGGCACAGCCTTAGTTTTAGGTTTCACCAACATTAGAGTACATGCACAGAGCAAGGAGCTGTACTGGCCTAGTTCATATTGAGAAAAGCAGCCATACCAGGATTGCTGTGAGTAGCCATTTCCTATGATTATGAGGCTGAGGCCATACCTACTTTTCTCAGATAATGAATGATCAAGTAACTAATCAATAAGCATAAGCAACACTACCCCAAATAAACCTACGTATCTATATACCATGCTTTAAACAGTTGCTCCATATTTACAGCAACAGAATTTACCTATCAGAAACAATACATTTATAGGATTGCTTTTATAATTATGACGGTGGGGTGGTGATCAACTTTTTGCTTTGGTAAGCTAGCAATAACTATACCACCATTGGAAGAAATGATTGCCCAATCTCCAAGAACCCTTAAGTTCCAAAAGTTCATAAGGGAGCGATAGGGCCTCAGGAGCCCCTTCCTTATCCTTGATGTGATGTTGAAAGGTCCCACATTGTATAGGTGGTTTAGTTAGTCATCGAAGCTGTGATGTCATGGAAGACAATACCACAGAAAGAAGAGGAGTGCTGGCTTGAAAACAGGGCTTCAACATGAGAGGAAGAAGAATAAGGGGATTATGGGAGTGGAAAGGATCAAAATATATTACGCAGGCATTACACATACATTATCAAATAACCAAAAAGATATCTAAATTGTTTTATAGATATATATTCTAGATCCAGTAAATGTCTTTATTATTCTAGAATAATTATTACCAAATAATTTCTGAGCATTTTTTCATAATCTTTACTTCAAGAAACTTAACGTTAACTAGAATAGACTTTCTGACATATCTCCTGCTTTGATTAATGTTACTTTGCTTAGATAAACACGAAAATCTCCAACATCGCACTGAAAATTACACAGGTATATTTGTTATTGAACAACTGAACACAGATAGATTTAAATATGTAATATGTAACTAATCGATTCCTCCATCGCGGCCTGCTATTAAACAGCACATGTTGAAAATGTTTTGCCCTTGGGTTAAGAGGGTGTATTACTTTGTATAATACCTATAGCTGTGTGAGAGCGTACAAATGCGCTTTTACAGGAAATGATTGCAAACTGGGGCTCTGGAGGATAACGCTATGGTGGTTTGCAGAGCAAATGAATTAAATGTATGCCGGTGAAAAATTTTAGATCCCATTGGGGGTTGTTTAAGCTGCAAAAAACAAAAAATGAGTGGCAGAGAGGAGAGAGCAGTGTTTGTACATTGAGACTAGCATGCTCTTGCTCTGTACACTCTTTATTAAGGAACTCTGCCTCTCAGTCTGGCCTTGAGATGGCTCATGCACTGTACAGAAAAACAGGAATTAGCAAAGCACTAAGTTTTTCAGAACAAAATCTGTCAGCAGAAACTAACAAACCATTGGTAAGAAATTTTTCATCTAAGCAGAGGCTAAGCAGTTCACGTTAACTTTTAGCTTGCTTTCCCTACAGTGTACTGAAGACTTGAAGAGGAATTACAGTAAGAGTCGGGCCACTGTTTCCTGTTTAAGATGAATGCTAATCTATTCTGCCTGCAGGAGCATTGTTCAAAACAATGTCCAAGAAGAGCTATCAACCCATTTTAAAAACAGCTTGAAATATGCTCTGAATATATTTCTGCAAAAATCTAAATGCAAAATCTTGTTGTTGCCAGGATCTTCCAAAGGTCATCTCACAGTGCAGTCTTCACACCTCCTGAACAGGGAAGAACACACACAGCCTTCCCCTGCTTTATCACGTCATTCAATCTGTTGGATGGATGCTTTTTCTTCACCAGCCTTAGTGTATGGACTAAGGGGTCATGAAGGATGAAAACTCACTCCCATCATTGAGTTTACTCATCTAGGGAGAAGAATGAATGATATAGTTGGTAAATTATTTTTAAAATGTTGTCATTTACTGTTATTTAAGGAAAATTTTGAAATGATTATAGTCATATGAAGAAGACTTATAAGACAGGTTACTTGAATCGGAGATTGCTTTCATGAATGCTTTAGTTGAACGGGTAGACACTTCATATTATAATGGCAGAAAAGTGAAAAATGTCCACAAATAAAAGCAGATGTACTCTTCTTTTTATTCCAATGCATTAGAAATGCCATATGGAAGCCCATAAACCTGCGGTTATGCCAACGGCATCATGTTGGACATGGCATCCTTACTTCCTTTACTGCACCTTCTATCCCCATAGAAGTCTATAGTATTATTTCATTTATGATCCGTCATCAGCTTGCCTCTCTCTTTATATTCCCACCACAAGAATCTCTCCAAATCTACAGCTTCATGTTCTGCTCTTTATGGAAAATGATGCACTGAGAATAGCTATTCTCACACCTGTCACTTTTTTTTTAGATGACTATGCATTAATAGTCTATGATCCTATATAAGTCAGTTCAGACTTCTGATAATAAAGTTACATTCCTGATAATGGCTCAAGGATATTTCCCTAAGTTCTCTCTGCATCTTCTTCTATTCCAGCACATTTTCCACATTTTATGTTACTAAATAACGTACTATCAAATGTATTATTGTACTTCTTGTTACTATCACAGCACAGATAGTCATCCTTTAAATAAATGTTAAATGTTATTTTCTCTCATTTTAAATTAAACGTCACAAAAGGATTTTATGCATATACCACCTGCTATTTATCTATTCTATACAAAAGTAATCCTAAAGAAATATGTGTAGCATTCTCCAATTTCTTTCTTTCTCATTTCCCTTGAATCCACTGTTTGGATTTTCATTCCCACTGCACCATGAAACCTGCACTTTTCAGTGTCAATAAAGTCTGTTGCTGAAGATCTTAGCTATTTCTCTTTTAATTTTAAATGTGGGAAGCACCAGCATTAACTAATGTCTCCCTTCCTTTTCATTCATCTGACTCTTCACATTTTTACCTACTCTGTCTCTCAGTGTTTTTAGCTGGTTCACCAATGTTTGTCCAAATGTCAAGTAATGGAGCAATGCTGGTATTGCTTAACCATGTCACACCAGTTGGTTATAGGAACAATATACAAGAGGTTTAATGTGTTAGTGACCAAGGTAAATGGTTCAAAAATTTAAGTGAAAAATTCATGCAACAGCAATATGAAATTATAAATGAACAGAGAATCAATATATTTAATTACTTACCCTGAGTCATCTTTAAGCAAGTGGTAATATCACTTGCATACTAATTTCTATACACTTTTATTACTTATAAAATTGTATGTATTCTTATAGTTTAACCCAATCACAGAAAAACACACATGGTATGTACTCATTTATCAATGGATATTAGCCCAAATGATCGAATTACCCTAGATGCACAGAACACATGAAACTCAAGAAGGATGACCAAAAAGTGAATGCTTCACTCCTTCTTTAAAAGGGGAACAAGAATACCCTTGGGAGGGAATAGAGAGGCAAAGTTTAGAACAGACACAGAAGGAACACCCATTCAGAGCCTGCCCCACATGTGGCCCATACATATACAGCCACCAAACTAGATAAGATGGATGAAGCAAAGAGGTGCAGGCTGACAGGAACTGGATGTAGATCTCTCCTGAGAGACACTGCTGGAATACAGCAAATACATAGGCCAATGCCAGCAACAAACCACTGAACTGAGAATGGGACCCCCATTGAAGGAATCAGAGAAAGGACTGGAAGAGCTTGAAGGGGCTTGAGACCCCATATGGACAACAATGCCAACCAACCAGAGCTTCCAGGGACTAAGCCACTACCCAAAGACTATACATGGACTGACCCTGGACTCCAACTGCATAGGTAGCAATGAATAGCCTCGTAAGAGCACCAGTGGAAGGGGAAGCCCTTGGTCCTGCCAAGACTGGACCCCCAGTGAATGTGATTGTTGGGGGGAGGGCGGTAATGGGGGAGGGGTGGGGAGGGGAACACCCCATAGAAGGGGAGGGGAGAGGTTAGGGAGACGTTGGTCTGGAAACCGGGAAAGGGAATAACATTTGAAATGTAAATAAGAAATACCCAATTTAATAAAGGGGAAAAAGTCATCACGATTTATAATACTTAAGATTACACTTCCAGCCGGCAATTTTTCTAACACCAGGAAATTCTGTGGTATAACTACATTTCATTTGTAAATTCAATGCAAACCTAATTAGAAAGTGATAACCCACAATATCATGGTATGGTTCACTTATAATATCTTAAGATATTTTTATTACTTATGATATTATTTGAGTACACTAATTTCAGGATGGGTTCTGAGCTGGACTTTGATTTGAAATAGAGGAAACATGAAGACAACCTTTCAGCATCAGAGCTTGAGGGGAAGCTCATGAGTACTGTACTCTGACTTTAGTGCACATACTATGGCCTCTTTTAGTCCCTCATGCTCTGGGTCAGATCTCAATGGCTTTCTGGGTTTTTTGTTTTTGTTTTTGCTTTTGATTTTGTTGTTTAATCTTGATTTCTCAAACATCATATATTTTTATACTCTGTTTCTTCAATTTTAGGATTTGATTTTCATATTTCCATTGAACAATTTATATTACACAGAATGCTTATTTCTAAAACATTATAATGTTATATTTAAAATTGAAAAATTTTTTCTTCTTGAATACTTTGTGAATTGGGTTATTCTGCATCTACTTTCTTATTTTATATATTTTCTATTTCAGCTAATAGAAATAAATAGATGTATAAAAATAAATAGAAATTATCAATTTTCTGTGTAAAACTCTTCATAGGCCATGACGATAATAACACTTTGTTTCCTACTTTTCCACAACTATTGGAGAGCATGTGAGGCAATACTGGTTACCATCTTCAGAGATGGTATGCTCCTTTGCTCTCCCTGACAAGTCTTGTCCTTCCTCTAATTATTACCACTTCTTTCAAACAATCTCACTTTATTGAATTAAAAAAGTATCGTTGTGCTACATGTCTCCATAAGATAATGCTATGAAATAAATTATTTGCGATGTGCATTTAAATCAAGTGTTCATTGTAAAGGACACACTAAAATAATAATTGAATTTTAGCATAGCCATTCAGGAAACAAAAGCAAGATAGAATAAAATGAGTTGATATTATCTCCCTTGAATTGCAAAGTTATACATTCAGTTTAATTAATTATCTCCTCTTTATCTTCCAATAAAGAATGGAAAAAAGAAGTTTAAAAGTGTTTACAGCTTACAATGCTTTAGAAATTTTGTCAAAAATTTGCAGATTAATTAAATCTGTACACAGAATTCTTAATAGGTCTTGGTTAAGTGAAATAAGAGCAACCACAAAATCTAGACAATGAATTGACAATGGATAACTTTTAATGAGGAAAAAATAAATAACTTATTTATTATTTAATCAGGAAAAATAATTGACCTTGATTAACTAATTAAGAATATTGAGGATAAACTTATGTAATAAATTTGAATATAAATATAAATCTAGAGGTGAAAATAGTAAGTGCTTTTTGCCATATGGTACTAATTATGATGGCTTTCAAATGCATAATGAAACCAAATTACACTGAATAGTAGCTGGTCTCATACATTATTAGGATTAATAGGTCAAAATACTATTTGGTATTATAACATTGTCATCCTTTGTACCACTATCATACAATAAGTGCTCCAGGGATGTGTAAGAAGAGGAATTCTGAACTAGTATACAATAGGCAAGTGGTCTTATAATTTTCTAAAGTGTTTGTAAAAATAAGCATAAGAAATGTCTTAGTTGTGCCAAGGCCATCTGAAGCCTGAAGGGGAAGCTGCCTGATGTCAATCTAGACATGCTACTCTAGCTTCCGAACTGCTGCTCTGTGTTTCTAACTCTAAATGTGTGTCTGTTCCCCCAAATACTGAGCTCACTAAAATGTTATCCCATCTTACCATTGCTCTTGGTCACCCAGTTTGCTGCAAGAGAATAGCTTAAAGAGTAGACTTTAGTGAGTTTTGCAGGTGCCTTCTCAGAGGAAAAAAAAAATGCATTTGACCATTTTCCTTTTTTGTTGTATTTTATGTATTTACACTTCAAATGTTATCCCGTCTCTCATATCTCCCATCCCACTTCCCACTTCCCATTTCCCCTGCTTCTATGAAGATAATTCCACTTTCACGCACCCACTCCCACCCACCACTCCTACCTCAACACCTAGGCATTCCCCTACACTGAGGAAAGGAACCTTCATAGGAACAAAGGCTTCTCATCCTGTTGTCAGACAATGCCATTCTCTTCTACATATGCTGATGGAACCATGGGTCCCTCCACTTGGTGATTTAGCTCCTATTAGCTCTGGGGAATCTGGTTGGTTGATATTGTTGTTCTTTCTATGGGGTTGCAAACCCCTTCAGCTCCTTCAGTCCTTTCTCTAACTTCTCTACTGGGGTCCCCATGCTCACTCTAATGGTTAGCTGTGAGCATCCTCATCTGTATCAGTGAGGCTCTAGCAGAGCCTCTCAGAAGACAGATTTATCAGGCTCCTGTCAGCATGTACTTCTTGGCCTCCAGAATAGTGTCTGGGTTTCTTGGCTACATATGGAATATATCCCCAGGTAGGGCAGTTTCTGGATGACCTTTGCTTCAGTCCCTGTTCCATACTTGGTCTTTGCATTTCCTTCCATGATTGACTTTCTAAAAGCCTGCCCCATTTTATACCATTTTTTAAAAATATGCCCTATAAAAGCAAAACAAACCTGGGTACCTAGCAGCTGATATTTTACAACTTACATGGGATATTTGAGTCTAGAAATACAAAGGTTCTATCTCCTCACATTTTGAATAAGCATAGTAGCATACAGATTATCAGTGACATGTCAAAGTATTAGTTTCATTTTGTATGTGTATGTTTTTCTGGATGAACAAACTTTGTTTTTAAGGAAAAAACAAAAAATATATTTTAAATACTACAAAATTATGAATTCAGTTTCTGGTTTCTGGGAAATCATATTCTCTCTGTATCCTTAGAATATGTGGAGGTTCTCAAATCTTCTGTTTTTATAAAGCTGTGCACACTCATTATAAGGATCCAGATCAAATCATAAGCTCACATGACTTATCTGTTAAAGGCACATCTTGAGATACCATCACTTTGCAAAGTGTGGTTTTAGCATGAGAATTAGAAGGGTTTGCTTTCCTGTCCATGATCCCATCAACCAGTTTTATAACCACACAATTTTTACTTGTTTAGCATGTAATATGACCTTTTAGCTATGACTTTGGCATCCAAATAATATCATTTGGAATTTCTTCCCATAATATTTGCTTTATTAGCTTAACAATGTAATATTTTAAAATATTTATTCTTTGAAATTTTCATAGATGTGTCAGTGCACATTATTCATACCTATCCACAGACCTTCCTTACAATTCTTTGTAGCATGTCTTCCCGATATGGCTTCTAGGAACTGTGAGTACTGTTGTTTATAAACCACTAAGGTTAAACATTGCTCTTTGGGCATCACCATATGCTTATCACTCACGCCACTTGGGGAGCCTGCTACCCTTGAAAGGAGAGTGATTCTTCCTGCTCATCAACCATGAACTTCTAATAGCTCCTTAGGTCTGGTTGAGAGAAGGGACTTTCAGTTATAAATGGAATCTACAACAGATTTTGTGCAAGTTTTCTGCAAGTAACCATTGTTGCTTTCAAAAGTTTTAAAATTCTTCCATGTCTTTCAGGTAGTTTCTGTCCTTAGTCTATGATTTCTTATGTCCCTTGACTGCTAAGCTGCTTTGATTCTAACCCTGTAAACTTCATATATAGTTCTAAACTGTAAATGTTCATACTTTAGTTTAACATTCTGTCACTTTGCCATGAATCATGTGTCTTCGTGAATTTTACTCAAATGCACCTTTCTTTATTTGAAATCTGCATCCCATTGGCAACCACTTTCTGTCCTTAGCCATTTTTTTAAATGAGCTTTAATGGCATCTTTCATTTATATCTTTATGTTTTGATTTTATATAAGTTACGCCATTTCCATATAAAATAATCATTTCTTTTCACCTTCATATGTTTAGATGTGCGCACTCAGTATACATTCTTCATGCCCTTTTTACATCCAACCTGTGTATATTAAAGTACATATATGCAATCCTGTATCATCATATAGAGAGTAGTAATGAATGGATATTTTATTTTTATTGCTTTTCTTGTTTTTTTTTTCTTTACCATTAAAGGGAAAGTTTAATGAAGATTTACCAATCTTTCATTTTTCTTTCATTGGTATTGATCATTCAGCATAGAACTTGAGGCACTATGGCTACCTGATTATATTCTGCAGCTGAATAGATGGCTTAGATTTAAGAAGGTATACTCCTGCTGAACAGGACCAGAATTTGTTTCCCAGAACCCACCTTGAGTGACTCACTACTACCTCTAACTAGAGCTCTAGAGAATCTGACTATCCTACTGCCATCCATGGGCACTTACACTTAAGTCACATACCTGCTCAGTATAACCAAGTTGTAGACATAACGAAAAATAAAACAATAAATCCTGTTTAAAAAGAACAATTTATAGACAGCGATGGAAAGACTAGAGGAAGAAATCTGTGATTGTTCTGAGAAATGATAAGCCATAGATACCTAAGAATTTATACCTAATTCTCTAAACACCATTGTATTAGTGTTTCTGAAATTTCCTAAAAGAGAAGATTAGAGAATTTTATACACAGAAACATAGGCTGACAAATATTCAAGTTAATGGGTAACTGTTTAGCTCAGTTGCATTAACAATTTTATAATGTATACAAAAATATATTCCTAAATGTACATGATTTTTTATTTATGAAACATATATTTGTCTAATTTTTGTCTAAAATGACTCTTACAGGATAATGTTTTATGACAGTTTCCTAATTGCTGGTCCTTCTCAAAGATATTCTGGGAACTTTAATGGTGTGTGCAAATCAAAGAATCAGAGCACCAGGAGGCAAGATTTTATGGCTGCATCGTACACTTCTCTTTCAGTCTCCTGTTTTCTGAATGCATGGCATGTCTACATGACACATAGAAATTTGGATACATTCCAATAAGCTATTCTGGGTTTCTCTTTAAGGTCAAAATTCAACACACGTTCCCAAGTATCATAGTGCATTTGCAATTTCTCAGTGGATATGAATGCAAGGCTCTTGGTAGTTATGTGCTCTTGTCAAGCTTGCTTTTCTTGAGTTTAATATTATTCACATGTTAAACATACACAACACACACATACACACACACACACACACACACACAAACATGCACAGCACACTTTGTCACTCTGAATTCTGCCACTCTTTTTTTTATGACTGGATTGTCCTGATGTAAACATTGTCCCCTACAGCAATGATTCCCAGTCCCCAACTTTCCTACTGCTTCAAAATTTAACAGTCACTCATATTATAGTCATCCCCCACAATCACAAAATTGTGTTGATAACTCTAACTGTAGTTGTGTTACTTTTATGAATCATAGTGACCCTTGTGAAAGGGTCATTTAACTACAAAAGAAGTCATGACCCATGCTCTACAAGTTCTGTACACCATGTACTGTACTGGTCTTCTGTGCTTCCATCACCATAATGTACTGAAACTTAATTTTTATTATATATATATATATATATATATATATCCTTATAATTTTACTGACTTATTTTCCTCTATGCTCATGTTTTTCAAAATTATAACCAAAGACCTGTCAATAAGATAAGAAGGGAAGAGGCATCAAATCCCATGCCTTCAAAAGTTTCAGTACTTATATGTTGCCAAACAGAAAGCCCTGAAAACATATATGAGTCACATTAAATGGACTTAATAGATCATATGTATATATCAATACATACATGACTGAAAGGATGCCCAGAAGAGGTATATATAGTGAAGTATATAGGAGAGGGTTTGTAATGAGAAAAGGTAAGGGATAAACTTTCTAATTAAATTATATCTCAAACATTTAATAAAAGAAAACTAAAAAATAAAGTTTCAGAACATCATGATGACAGACTCACAGAAGAGTAACCCAGTCCCTAGTGGAGGGAACCTCTGGAAGAATATGTTTACATAAAGACAGACCAGGAAGAAAAGCAGAGTGATCTGATGCAGGGACCAACATCTCTTCCAAGACGAATCCTTAGTGACATACTTTTCCATATATGTTCTTCCTCCTATTCATGCCAAAACTTCCCACAATACCATTAAGAGCTAGGGAACAAATGATGATGTCATTGGGAGTGTCAGATTCAAACTATAATAACCTCCTTTTACCATAAATGATAGCTTATTTTTTTTACATTTCTTCTCATTGCCTGTGGACAGACTACTTTAAATGATATTTTCATATCTAAACATTCTATGATTAGTCTATAATGATTAGATTTTCCACTTTGCAAGTCTTTACATTGGGCAGTCATGACATCTTTCAGAAATGCAAACCTGGATGTATTAGAATTCTGTTTAAAAATAAATGTTGTTACTCTTCCATATACAATGCTGTCCCCTTTCCTCACATATTTCTTGCACATCCATTTTAAAATATGCAATTATATGCATATATACATGCATAACTTATATCTCATCTCTGACAGATTCTAACTCTTCAAGGGCAGAAACCTTGTCTTTTTAATAGCCGTTGCCCCAGCAACCAACATGTACCAAGTTCTCAACAAATAGTATTGCACAGCTATGACGGATGAATTATTTTTAAGCTCCATTTCCAGCAAAGTTTCAGCCCACAGTTTTCTACAACTTTAAGTAAATAGAAGGAGTTTGTTTCTGGGGTACATTTGTCAGTATATTCCGGGCATTCAAAGTCAACTAAGTGGTTTCCATTTCATCATCACTCTTTCACAATCAATTCAATTGCAAAATGAAAAACAAGTGGCCATAATAATGTCCATAGATGTTCTAGGACTAATGTAGTATTCTTTACCCTAGTGTTCTGGGTCCATGGAGGAGGCTAATCTCATAGAAAGTATTAGTCTCAGTTAAAAAAACAAACCAAACAAAGCCTTCAACCCATTCTACCTCAAAACTTCAATAACTTCTGTGAATGACAAAGGTTATTTTTTCTATTTTTATTGAATATTTTCTGTATTTATATTTCTGATGTTATTAACTTTCCACCCCCTCTCCCATCCTTCCTTCTTCCTCCCCCTGCTTCTATGAAGATGTTCCTACTTCACCTTCCTCAACATCCTTGCATTCCCCTACACTGGAAAAATGAGCCTTCAGAGGAACAAGGGTTTCTCTTGCTATTGATGGCAGGCAACACCATCCTCTGCTACATATGCTGATGGAACCACAGGTTTCTCCATGTGTTGGTGGTTTAGTCCCCTGGAGCTCTAGGGAGCCTGGTTGGCTGACATTGTTGTTCTCCCTATGGAATTGAAAACCCCTTCAGCTCCTTTAATTCTTTCTCTAACTCCTTACTTGGGGACCCTATGCTCAGTCCGATAGTTAGCTTCAAGCATCCTCATCTGTATCAGTTTTGCTTTAGCAGAGCCTCTCAGAAGACAGCTGTATCAGGCTCCTGTCGGCATGTGCTTCTTGGCATCCACAATAGTGTCTGGGTTTGGTGGCTGCGTATGGGATGGATCGCCAGGTGGGGCCGTCTCTGGATGACCTTTTCTTCACTCCTGGCTCCACCCTTTGTCCCTGTATTTTCTCCCGTGAGCATTTTGTTCTTCCTTCTAAGAAGGATTGAAACATCCACATTTTGGTATTCCTTCTCTTGAGCTTCATATGACCTATAAATTGTTTCTTGGGTATTCCAAACTTTTGGGTGAATGTTCACTATCAGTGAGTGCACAACATGTGTGTTCCTTTGTGACTGGGTTACCTCACTCAGGATGATATTTTCTAGATTTATCCATTTGCCTAACAATTTCATGAAGGTTGTTTATTTTTTAAACTCAATATTTACTTTAAATATCACAAAGTAATAGTAATTGTAGTAGTAGTAGTAGTAGTAGTAGTAGTAGTAGTAGTAGTAGTAGTAGTAGAGTAGCAGCAGCAGCAGCAGCAGCAGCAGTAGTAATAAATAACTATAATAATCATATTCTAATGCAGGTAAGAAATACTTTGTCTATGAAAGAGAACTTATTTTTCTGTAGTTTCAACTCTGTCAAGGAACTTCTCATTTACTCTGATTTTCAACATTCAAATGTATGGAGATAGATGTACACATGTATCTATTTGCCATCAGTAGTGGCTATAGATAATAGTTGACTTTGCTGTTTGAACAACATCTGAACCCAATACATTTAATACAATTTTTTTCATTCATGAAAATCAGCTCAATATCAATCATTTATTACATTTTATAGTAATATATGTTCATTGATATTCTAATAAAGGTTTTACATATTCCAAATTCACATTGAGAATTCATGTTCAGTGACAATAAAATTGTGCTTTTCATCGTACACAGATATATTTGTGCTGCTCCTCACAAAGCACTGACAAAATAAAAATACAGCGATGGTGAACCCCTCCATTAAAGAAATGGCTCAGGGTGGATGTAAGGCCAGGAGGGTAAGAGGTGGGAAGATGTAGGGAGTTGTTTTGGAGTAGACACGGGCAAAGAGAGGGCAGCTAACCTAAAATTGACTACAGTACATTACATAAAAATAGAAAAAATTAAAAGAAACTAAAACAAAATAAACCCCCACACAAAAACACCTAAAATTTATGTGAAGTTTACTACATGAAATAGTTAATGCTTTTCAGTGAATGTTTCAAATTATTCCCTGTGAGTGAAGAGTCTGTTAACACTTGTCTTCAACATGCATTGACTTCATTATACTGTAAATCTTTACAGTGTGTCACTGAAAACTATTCTGAATCATATTGGCTAAATATGAAAACTTTGTTTCCAGGAGATGGTGGTGGGAATCTAGTGTGCAGTATTATCTCTTAGTTTTGTGTCTCAGTGAATTAGGAAGGGATGTAATTTGGAAGACGAGGGTCACACATCCATCTTGTATTCCTTTGATCCCTGTCACATCCCTAACGGATATTTCATTAGTAACAGCTAGACACTGATGCTTAGAACTCCTCCTGCTGTCAGCTCTTCAGTTCCATGATCTTTTCTCATATCCGTGAACTTTACAGCAAATTGGTCTCTATACTTAGGAAACTGCCATGAGAATGAAAACCCTGTATGGTTATTACTACCTTGGAAAATGGCATCATTCTCCATATTTCTGATTTCTCTTTATTGATTAGGGATGCACGTATCTACCAAGAGAGGTCTGAAGTTTTGGATGATGTCTCAAATCTCATAACATTAAAAAGTTACATTCTATGTGCTAATGTATAGACATGATTTTAGTCTCAGGGGCTCTCTGATTCTTTGTTCTTGAACTCAAAGAAATCCTCCTGTGTCAGCCTCCCAAGTGCTATGATTAGCTCAAAGCCACAATCTCTGATGTATTGATTAACTTTACAGTTTCTTTATTGTAGGTGAAGCTATTTTGAGATTTGAATACAAAGGCTATTTAATGTTATATTTAATCTGCCTTTGGTCTTAAGTATTTTTTACTATTAATATCTATATATTTACTAAAAGACCTCAGTGTTAGGGCCCTGATAATCTATCTAGTTATGCATCAACACTTTTGTGATTGTAGCATCCCTTTCTCCAAATAGCATTGTGTTTCCATTATGTATTTTTATAGGCGCCAGCACTGCACACACATAATGATGCTTCCTACACACAAGCTGCCTTCGGCTGCCATTATCAGATGCCATTGTAGCCGTTTTCACTGTTCTCATACATATTTTAAACTATGCATTTTAAAATTGTAAGAAAAATAAGAAAAATTTAATTATCTCAACATTGATGAAGAAATGTAGTTTTTTTAAAGTACAATTTGGATTCTTTTCCATGTGACAGGGAAAAGAATAAAATAAAAGTCAGCCATAAAGCTAAAACAAGTAGGTTCTTACTAGTGCTTGGCTTAAAAATTGGAAAAGAGTAATATAGGATCATTGTGTTTAAGTTTAGCCTCAATAGACTCCTCTATAACTAGATCATTATGCATAAAGTTAAATAATGCTATTTATTATTTATTTACTTATAAATGGCTGTCATATTGTACCTGGATACTTTATTGAAATGGCCTAATTTTAAAGGAACAAAGTATGTCCCAAAAAGACTAACAGATTATCTGTATCAATAAAATAATTTTGCTGACTAAAAGCCAAACCCATGAATTTTATTTACTTACTATGCTCTCAAACATGGCAAACTAGGTTTAGTATTTAGATAGGTATCCAAGTTCATAGGAGAATTCTCTAAAGCACAGTTTTAAATGATGATTACTTTTTATTTTCTTCCCTTTCTCTTTGTGAGTGCATGTGGTAAAGTGTGTGTGTGTGTGTGTGTGTGTGTGTGTGTGTACGGGGGGGGGGGTAGAGAGAGAAATAGATAATGACTACTCAGGAAAGCACAACCAATCAAAATTCAGATTTGTGGAGCCCAGTCCCAGTAAGGTGCTCTCTCCTAGAAATCTCAAAAACTACACTCAAAATCTCATCAACATGACTAAGCAAACACGAGTTTTATAATGATGACACCAATGCACATGGAAAACTGGACGGTGAAAAGCCTATGAAGCCTCAACCCTGTGCACAGAGCTGAGAGCAGGAGGGCTAGCCTTCCCTAGGAAGGAGCAAAGCCATTTGTAAACCAGTGCCCAACAGCCCTGAAAACTTACATACAGATAGATTATACATACTGGGTAGATTATATTTAGGAACATATATGCATATACATATATGCATTTGGTAATAATTATTAAAGGATAAACAGACCATGAATTTGAAGGAGAGTAACAAAGGATATGCATGAGGAATTAGAAGGAGTTAAGGTAAGGGAGAAATGTTGTAATTAAATAACAAGCTTAATTTTTAGAAATTTTTAGGTAGATAGACAGAACTAGAAGAGATCATTTTGAGTGAGGTTACCTAGACTCAGAAGAACAAGCATTTAGAGGATTTAGACTAGGAAGATGATATATTATATAATAAACATTTATTTTAATGATTTTTAGGGAGAAATAAAATAAATCATTTCAAGAGTCTTTGGTCATCCTTCCATATTAGTGTAGTTTTTAGATATTCAAAATCAGGTCTCATAATTGCAAATGAAAAGAGATTCACAGCACAATTTCTGAGATCAGATTTTCCCATAGAAAGGTGAGAGGTCTATACTGAACAGGGTGTGAAAACATTGATCAGCCATAGTCCTTTCATGTCACAGCCCAATGTGTAAAGGCAGCACCTAGAACACCTGGAAGAAGGCATACACTGTTCTAACACCAAATGGAACTATATTAAACAAAAATCCAAACACTGAACTAAAAATGTTCTTTACATTGTCTCAGTTTTGTTTGGAGTTTTTAACTTTTTTTTTTTTTTTTTTTTTTTTTTTTTTTTTTTTTTAGATTCAATGGATAAGATATAATTGCCCACATAACCATACAAAGTCCGGTACCATCCATTGCTTAGGAACATTAATAAAAACCTGTAAATACACAGAGCGGAATCTTTTTTTTTTTAATTTTACCTCTTTTTTTTTTAATTAACTTGAGTATTTCTTATATACATTTCGAGTAATCTTTTTTTTTGTATTTTTTTTATTAACTTGAGTATTTTTATGTACATTTGGCAAACATCCCCTTCCCTCCCCCCCCTTCCTTATGGGTTTTCCCTCCCCACCCTCCCCCCATTGCCGCCTCCCCGACAGTCTAGTTCACTGGGGGTTCAGTCTTAGCAGGACCCAGGGCTTCTCCTTCCACTGGTGCTCTTACTAGGATATTCATTGCTACCTATGAGGTCAGAGTCCAGGGTCAGTCCATGTATAGTCTTTAGGTAGTGGCTTCTTTGGAAGCTCTGGTTGCTTGGCATTGTTGTACATATGGAGTCTCAAGCCCCTTCAAGCTTTTCCAGTTCATTCTCTGATTCCTTCAACGGGGGTCCCGTTCTCAGTTCAGTGGTTTGCTGCTGGCATTCGCCTCTGTATTTGCTGTATTCTGGCTGTGTCTCTCAGGTTCGATCTACATCCTGCTCCTGTCGGTCTGCACTTCTTTGCTTCATCCATCTTGTCTAATTGGGTGGCTCTATATGTATGGGCCACATGTGGGGCAGGCTCTGAATGGGTGTTCCTTCAGTCTCTGTTTTAATCTTTGCCTCTCTCTTCCCTGCCAAGGGTATTCTTGTTCCCCTTTTAAAGAAGGAGTGAAGCATTCACATTTTGATCATCCGTCTTGAGTTTCATTTGTTCTAGGCATCTAGGGTAATTCAAGCATTTGGGCTAATAGCCACTTATCAGTGAGTGCATACCATGTGTGTCTTTCTGTGATTGGGTTAGCTCACTCAGAATGATATTTTCCAGTTCCAACCATTTGCCCTAATTTCATAAAGTCGTTGTTTTTGATAGCTGAGTAATATTCCATTGTGTAGATGTACCACATTTTCTGTATCCATTCCTCTGTTGAAGGGCATCTGGGTTCTTTCCAGCTTCTGGCTATTATAAATAAGGCTGCGATGAACATAGTGGAGCACGTGTCTTTTTTATATGTTGGGGCATCTTTTGGGTATATGCCCAAGAGAGGTATAGCTGGATCCTCAGGCAGTTCAATGTCCAATTTTCTGAGAAACCTCCAGACTGATTTCCAGAATGGTTGTACCAGTCTGCAACCCCACCAACAATGGAGGAGTGTTCCTCTTTCTCCACATCCTCGCCAGCATTTGCTGTCACCTGAGTTTTTGATCTTAGCCATTCTCACTGGTGTGAGGTGAAATCTCAGGGTTGTTTTGATTTGCATTTCCCTGATGACTAAAGATGTTGAACATTTCTTTTAGGTGTTTCTCAGCCATTCGGCATTCCTCAGCTGTGAATTCTTTGTTTAGCTCTGAACCCCATTTTTTAATAGGGTTATTTGTCTCCCCGCGGTCTAACTTTTTGAGTTCTTTGTATATTTTGGATATAAGGCCTCTATCTGTTGTAGGATTGGTAAAGATCTTTTCCCAATCTGTTGGTTGCCGCTTTTGTCCTGACCACAGTGTCCTTTGCCTTACAGAAGCTTTGTAGTTTTATGAGATACCATTTGTCGATTCTTGATCTTAGAGCATAAGCCATTGGTGTTTTGTTCAGGAAATTTTTTCCAGTGCCCATGTGTTCCAGATGCTTCCCTAGTTTTTCTTCTATTAGTTTGAGTGTGTCTGGTTTGATGTGGAGGTCCTTGATCCACTTGGACTTAAGCTTTGTACAGGGTGATAAGCATGGATCGATCTGCATTCTTCTACATGTTGACCTCCAGTTGAACCAGCACCATTTGCTGAAAATGCTATCTTTTTTTCCATTGGATGGATTTGGCTCCTTTGTCAAAAATCAAGTGACCATAGGTGTGTGGGTTCATTTCTGGGTCTTCAATTCTATTCCATTGGTCTATCTGTCTGTCTCTGTACCAATACCATGCAGTTTTTATCACAATTGCTCTGTAATACTGCTTGAGTTCAGGGATAGCGATTCCCCCTGAAGTCCTTTTATTGTTGAGGATAGTTTTAGCTATCCTGGGTTTTTTGTTATTCCAGATGAATTTGCAGATTGTTCTGTCTAACTCTTTGAAGAATTGGATTGGTATTTTGATGGGGATTGCATTGAATCTGTAGATCGCTTTTGGCAGAATCGCCATTTTTACTATATTAATCCTGCCAATCCATGAGCATGGGAGATCTTTCCATCTTCTGAGGTCTTCTTCAATTTCTTTCTTCAGAGTCTTGAAGTTCTTGTTGTACAAATCTTTTACTTGCTTGGTTAAAGTCACACCGAGGTACTTTATATTATTTGGGTCTATTATGAAGGTGTCGTTTCCCTAATTTCTTTTCTCGGGCTTGTTTCTCTTTTTGTGTAGAGGAAGGCTACTGATTTATTTGAGTTAATTTTATACCCAGCCACTTTGCTGAAGTTGTTTATCAGCTTTAGTAGTTCTCTGGTGGAACTTTTGGGATCACTTAAATATACTATCATATCATCTGCAAATAGTGATATTTTGACTTCTTCTTTTCCGATCTGTATCCCTTGACCTCCTTTTTTGTTGTCTGATTGCTCTGGCTAGAACTTCAAGAACTATATTGAATAAGTAGGGAGAGAGTGGGCAGCCTTGTCTAGTCCCTGATTTTAGTGGGATTGCTTCAAGTTTCTCTCCATTTAGTTTAATGTTAGCCACTGGTTTGCTGTATATGGCTTTTACTATGTTTAGGTATGGGCCTTGGATTCCTATTCTTTCCAGGACTTTTATCATGAAGGGGTGTTGAATTTTGTCAAATGCTTTCTCAGCATCTAATGAAATGATCATGTGGTTTTGTTCTTTCAGTTTGTTTATATAATGGATCACGTTGATGGTTTTCCATTAGTATATTAAACCATCCCTGCATGCCTGGGATGAAGCCTACTTGATCATGGTGGATGATTGTTTTGATGTGCTCTTGGATCGGGTTTGCCAGAATTTTGTTGAGTATTTTTTGGCCGATGTTCATAAGGGAAATTGGTCTGAAGTTCTCTTTCTTTGTTGGGTCTTTGTGTGGTTTAGGTATAAGAGTAATTGTGGTTTACAGAAGGAGTTCGGGTAGTGCTCCATCTGTTTCAATTTTGTGGAATAGTTTGGATAATATTGGTATGAGGTCTTCTATGAAGGTCTGATAGAATTCTGCACTAAACCTGCCTGGACCTGGGCTCTTTTTGGTTGGGAGACCTTTAATGACTGCTTCTATTTCCTTAGGAGTTATGGGGTTGTTTAACTGGTTTATCTGTTCCTGATTTAACTTCGTACCTGGTATATGTCTAGGAAATTGTCCATTTCCTGCAGATTTTCAAGTTTTGTTGAGTATAGGCTTTTATAGTAAGATCTGATGATATTTTGAATTTCCTCTGAATCTGTAGTTATGTCTCCCTTTTCATTTCTGATTTTGTTAATTTGGACACACTCTCTGTGTCCTCTCGTTAGTCTGGCTAAGGGTTTATCTATCTTGTTGATTTTCTCAAAGAACCAACTTTTGGTTCTGTTGATTCTTTCTATGGTCCTTTTTGTTTCTACTTGGTTGATTTCAGCTCTGAGTTTGATTATTTCCTGCCTTCTACTCCTCCTGGGTGTATTTGCTTCTTTTTGTTCTAGAGCTTTTAGGTGTGCTGTCAAGCTGCTGACATATGCTCTTTCCTGTTTCTTTCTGCAGGCACTCAGCGCTATGAGTTTTCCTTCTTAGCACAGCTTTCATCGTGTCCCATAAGTTTGGGTATGTTGTACCTTCATTTTCATTAAATTCTAAAAAGTTTTTAATTTCTTTCTTTATTTCTTCCTTGACCAGGTTATCATTGAGTAGAGCATTGTTCAATTTCCACGTATATGTGGGCATTCTTCCCTTATTGTTATTGAAGACCAGCTTTAGGCCGTGGTGGTCCGATAGCACGCATGGGATTATTTCTATCTTTCTGTACCTGTTGAGGCCTGTTTTTTGACCAATTATATGGTCAATTTTGGAGAAAGTACCATGAGGAGCTGAGAAGAAGGTATATCCTTTTGCATTAGGGTAGAACGTTCTATAAATATCCGTTAAGTCCATTTGGCTCATGACTTCTCTTAGTCTGTCTACGTCTCTGTTTAATTTCTGTTTCCATGATCTGTCCATTGATGAGAGTGGGGTGTTGAAGTCTCCTACTATTATTGTGTGAGGTGCAATGTGTGTTTTGAGCTTTAGTAAGGTTTCTTTTACGTATGTAGGTGCCCTTGTTTTTGGGGCATAGATATTTAGGATTGAGAGTTCATCTTGGTGTATTTTTCCTTTGATAAATATAAAGTGTCCTTCCTTATCTTTTTTGATGACTTTTAGTTGAAAATTGACTTTATTTGATATTAGAATGGCTACTCCAGCTTGCTTCTTCCGACCATTTGCCTGGAAAGTTGTTTTCCAGCCTTTCACTCTGAGGTAGTGTCTGTCTTTGTCTCTGAGGTGTGTTTCCTGTAGGCAGCAGAATGCAGGGTCCTCGTTGCGTATCCAGTTTGTTAATCTATGTCTTTTTATTGGGGAGTTGAGGCCATTGATGTTGAGAGATATTAAGGAATAGTGATTATTGCTTCCTGTTATATTCATACGTGGATGTGTTATGTTTGTGTGCTTTTCTTCTCTTTGTTTTGTTGCCAAAACGATTAGTTTCTTGCCTCTTCTTGGGTATAGCTTGCCTCCTTATGTTGGGCTTTACCATTTATTATCCTTTGTAGCGCTGGATTTGTAGAAAGATATTGTGTAAATTTGGTTTTGTCATGGAATATCTTGGTTTCTCCATCTATGTTAATTGAGAGTTTTGCAGGATACAGTAGCCTGGGCTGGCATTTGTGTTCTCTTAGGGTCTGTATTACATCAGTCCAGGATCTTCTGGCCTTCATACTTTCTGGCGAAAAGTCTGGTGTGATTCTGATAGGTCTGCCTTTATATGTTACTTGACCTTTTTCCCTTACTGCTTTTAATATTCTTTCCTTATTTTGTGCGTTTGGTGTTTTGACTATTATGTGATAGGAGGTGTTTCTTTTCTGGTCCAATCTATTTGGAGTTCTGTAGGCTTCTTGTATGCCTATGGGTATCTCTTTTTTTAGGTTAGGGAAGTTTTCTTCTATGATTTTGTTGAAGATATGTACTGGTCCTTTGAGCTGGGAGTCTTCACTCTCTTCTATACCTATTATCCTTAGGTTTGATCTTCTCATTGAGTCCTGGATTTCCTGTATGTTTTGGACCAGTAGCTTTTTCCGCTTTACATTATCTTTGACAGTTGAGTCAATGATTTCTATGGAATCTTCTGCTCCTGAGATTCTCTCTTCCATCTCTTGTATTCTGTTGGTAAAGCTTGTATCTACAGCTCCTTGTCTCTTCTTTTGGTTTTCTATATCCAGGGTTGTTTCCATGTGTTCTTTCTTGATTGCTTCTATTTCCATTTTTAATTCCTTCCACTGTTTGATTGTGTTTTCCTTTAATTCTTTCAGGGATTTTTGTGTCTCTCTCTATGGGCTTCTACTTGTTTATTTATGTTTTCCTGGAATTCTTTCATGCCTTTTTTCGGTTTCTTTCTGTTGGCTTCTACTTGTTCTCTTAGGGGGGTCCTTATGTCTTTCTTGAAGTTCTTCAGCATCATGATCAAATATGATTTTGAATCTAGATCTTGCTTTTCTGGTGTGTTTGGATATTCCATGTTTGTTTTGATGGGAGAATTGGGCTCGATGGTGCCATGTAGTCTTGGTTTCTGTTGCTTGGGTTCCTGCGCTTGCCCTCTCGCCATCAAATTATCTCTAGTGTTACTTTGTTCTGCTATTTCTGACAGTGGCTAAACTGTCCTATAGGCCTGTGTGTCAGGAGTGCTGTAGACCTGTTTTCCTCTCTTTCAGTCAGTTATGGGGACAGAGTGTTCTGCGTGTAGTTTTTCCTTTCTACAGGTCTTCAGCTGTTCCTGTGGACCTGTGCCTTGAGTTCACCAGGCAGGTCACTTGCAGCAGAAAAGTTGCTCTTACCTGTGGCCCCGAGGCTCAAGTTCGCTCGAGGGGTTCTGCCCACGGGCTCTCCGCGGTGGCAGCGACCAGGAAGATCTGCGCTGCCTCTTCCGGGAGCCTCCGTGCACCAGGGTTCCAGATGGCCTCCAGTGTTTTCCTCTGGAATCAGCACAGTGTGTAGAGAGCAGTCTCTTCTGGTTTCGCAGGCGTGTCTGCCTCTCTGAAGGTTTAGCTCTCCCTCCCACGGGATTTGGGTGCAGAGAACTGTTTATCCGGTCTGTTTCCTTCAGGTTCTGGCGGTGTCTCAGGCAGGGCTCCTGCTGCTCCTGGGCCCTCCCCCACAGGAACCCAGAGGCCTTGTACAGTTTCCTCTTGGGTCAGGGATGTGGGCAGGGGTGGGCAGTGTTGGTGGTCTCTTCCGCTCTGCAGCCTCAGGAGTGCCCACCTGACCAGGCGGTAAGGTATCTCCCACGGGTTCTGGGAGCAGAGAGCTGCTGCATGGCCAGGATCCGCTGGGTGGGACTTCCGTAAACACAGGGCGTGCCTGGTCCTAGAGGGATTCTGCCTCTGTTGTCCCGATTCCACCCAGGGCAAGTCACTTGCAGCAGATAAGTTAGTCTTACCTGTGGCCCCGAGGCTCGAGTTCGCTCGCTGGGTTCTGCCCACGGCTCTCTCTGCGGTGGCAGCGACGGGGAAGATCTGCCCGCTCTTCCGGGAGCCTCGGTGCACCAGGGTTCCAGATGGCCTCCGGTGTTTTCCTCTGGAATCAGCAATGTGTGTAGAGAGCAGTCTCTTCTGGTTTCGCAGGCGTGTCTGCCTCTCTGAAGGTTTAGCTCTCCCTCCCACGGGATTTGGGTGCAGAGAACTGTTTACCCGGTCTGTTTCCTTCAGGATCCGGCGGTGTCTCAGGCAGGGCTCCTGCCTCACCTGGGCCCTCTCCCACGGGAGCCCAGAGGCCTTATACAGTTTCCTCTTGGGCCAGGGATGTGGGCAGGGGTGGGCAGTGTTGGTGGTCTCTTCCGCTCTGCAGCCTCAGGAGTGCCCACCCGACCAGGCAGTAAGGTATCTCTCCCACGGGTTCTGGGAGCAGAGAGCTGCTGCGGGCCGGGATCCGCGGGGAGTTTTTAACTTTTATTGTTCTAGCATACATTATAGTCTGGCCTCAGCTTCTCCTCGCTCCACTCCACCCAGTGCCTCTTTCCACCTCTTCTCTCACCTAGATCAACTCTTCCAAACATGTCCTATAAGATACTGGCACAGACGTTCATATCAAGGCTGGATGAGGCAACCTAATAGGAGTAAAAGGCTCCCAAGAACAGTAATAAAGTCAAAGGGCTCTCACTCTCAGTGTTAGGATTCCCACAAAACACCAAGATACACACCCATAAGAATATGCATAGGACCTAGCTCCCATACATAAAGACCCCGTGCTCATCTATGATCCCTGCCTAATTGATTCTGTGAGTTTTGTTCTCACAGGGTTCTCTATTTCCCATTCCCAGGAAGATCCACACATCTCTCATTGAGCCCTTCTTGTTACTCAGACTCCATAAGTCTGTGGAGAGTAGTGTGACTGTCCTTTACTTAGCAGCTAATGTCCACTTATCAGTGAGTATATACCATGCTTGTTCTTCTGAGTCTGCGTAGCCTCACTCAAGGTGATCTCTTCTAGTTCTGTCCATCTACTTAAAAATTTCATGTCATTATTTTTAATAGCTGAGTAGCACTCCATTTTGAAAATGTACCAAGTTTCCTTCATACCTTCTTAACAGTTCAAGTTTGCAAGTCTAATTAGCATGGATTCCACACTCACTAATTTTTCAAGCATTTCCTGAGGTTTTTATTCTTACCATTCTCTTAGCTCCGAATCCTGGAAGAGCTGAGTTGTAGGTATGACATGTAGTCTCAAGGGCATGCAGCTTTGCATTTTCAGACTGTTGTCTTCTATAAAAGAAATCTATGAAAAACTCAGGCATGGGTTTGCAAATAATGTAAAATTTAAGAGAAATAAAGTACAGTTTTGCTTTCTCATGTTCTTGGAATTCTGTCAAAGTAGGAATTTATTCTGATTCACATGTATGATTTCATAAGATTAAGATTGTGTGAGCTGAATATTTATTTTATATTTTTCGATGTCAAAACAAAAAATATCAGTTAAAATGCATAGCATTTACCAATGTGTCAACATTTCCAGGAACTACTAATAAAAAGTTGATATAATTTAGGAATTTGCATAATTTTTCAGGTCCCATTTAAAACATTTTCCATTTAGAGTAGCACTACTAAATTATGCTCTCAATAGTTATTCAGAATTACAGAGTTTCTTCTAGGAGAACCTGCACTCTTTTCTTGGCTTTTATGAGAGGATCTTAAAAGATATTTTTAATATTAACATGTCTCTCTTTTAACCAAGTGGGGCCCCACCAAATCTGATAAACTACCAGATAAAGGCCTTCACAGCTTAATAACACTCCCTTTCACTCCTGTCATAGGGTCCTGTCTTTGTTATCTGGGTTATTTGTGTAATGTCCACAGAAGGAAAAGGATCTATCTCTAATAATGTTCAACTTTTTCCTTTATTATCTGCTCCGTCTCAAATGTAAAAATCTGAGGACAAACTTGGAGGATAGGAGAAAGGGTACAATGAGTAGATTTCTATGTGAGTACAGCTAAATTGAAGAAGTCATGTGATATGCCAACAAGAGGAGTTGCCATATTGTTTCCCATGCCATAAACTACTATAAAAGCTCACAGAAGAGGCACTGTGTTAAATGTACTACTTCCATGCTTCTATTTCAGAGTCATAGAAGAGAGAGAGACTATACTTACTTGTGTTGTTCCACAACATCAACTCAAACACAAGTACCAAGTACAATAAAATAAATGATATTGAGTTCAAAATATAGATCTGAACTTTAAAGTATATACTGTTGCCAAGGACCTGAGTTGGGTTCTAAAAGCTAGGTCAGGTGTCTCACAAATGTCTGTAACTTCAATTACAGGAGGGGAAACTGTACCTCTAGCCTCTTCAGTCTTGTACTAAAACACACACACACACACACACACACACACACATACACACACACACACACAAACATACACACACACACACACACACACACATTCAAATATAATTGAAAATATAACAGACCTTGAGAAGTAATCTTGACTTGGCATACAGAGAAATGAGAGGTGTGTACAAACAGGCAAGTAATTCTGAAGTGAATTTTCATTCACTCTGGACTGAAATGGACAATGGGCCATAGTTACATTTTAAACAGTGCTCAATTATTTGAGTGACTACTTTTAATTAGCTTATGTCAACTATACAAATGGTTGCTTCTTTGAAAAATATGCTTTGATCCTATTCTTGCCTTGTTTCACCCTCAGAAATATTTTCAAGATACCAAATGATTTATTTTCATTATTTATACGGGTTACTACTTAATGCTTGTCTGTGGAGCTCTTTACCTGATGGTTCCAGGAATCCTTGCAATTTATCTTTGAATTAGAAGTCTCCCAATATAAGCTCATTTATATAAAATTGCATTGAGAACCCCACTCTCAAAATGATCTATTTTCTGTCTCTCCTCTTGTCATGGCATATACTCAAAAATACTGGTTTAAATAAAACTTTCAGTAGTCTGAAATGACATAAACAAAGTACATGAAGTTTTACGAAATAAGTAAGAAGGAGGAAATTAGGAAGCTTAAGTTGCCTCTTTTCATACTAATTCAACGACAAATTTCATTATGTCTCAATAAATCGTAAAATTTCATTAAAGTTTAGGCATTAAAATCGAGTATCACTAGGCTGCCTTGTTTTGTGAATGCTCAATAAAATAATTATATAATCAGTACAAATGATTATGTGCTCCTAAACATAGATTATCAATATTTAGCCTAGGACTAAGCAAACAACACAGTCTTACTTTAAGTCTAGCTAACAAATATCTAAATCTTTTGCAATCCACAGAAGGAGTTGCTTTTAAAAGAGTTTCGTATGTTTCAGTCTTTAAGAAATTAACACATATGTCTTTTTCTACCCAAAACAAAAACAAAAGTATAACAAAAATATCTGGTACGGCTTAAACAAAAATACTACATGTTAGAGAAAGCTAAACAATTATTCACTTCTAAATATCATTACTTTGCTTTTGATGTGTTGTCTATTTGTCTGTTTTTTTAATCCGTTGTGTTAATGTTCGGTTATATGTTCATTTACAGTCTTTCTACCTTTTTGGATGTTTTTCCTTACTAATACAATGTGAACGATAGTATAGTTATTTTTGAAAGAAGTAATATATTTTATATTTTAGGTTGCAGTGTCATTTTCCCTCTATTTTATTGTTAATATTGTATTTTTGCTGGTCAGTAAATTTTCTTCTTTTGTATAAATAATTTTATTCATTTACATTTCAAATTATATTCTTTTTTCTGGTTTCCCCACCACAATCCCCCCAATCCCATTGTCCCTCTCCTTTGTCTTTCTGAGGGTGGTCCTCCTCTCACATACCCACTCATGCTTTACCACTCTAGCATCCCCCTACACTGGGGCATCAAGTCTCCACAGGACCAAGGGCTTCCCTTACCATTGATGCCAAATAAAGCCATCTTCTGGTATATATAACGGTAGAGCCATGGGTCCCTCCATGTGTACTCTTTGGTTGGTGGGTTAGTCCTTGTGAGCTCTGGATGGTTGGATTACTTGATACTGTTCCTCCTATGGGGTTTCAATCCCCTTCAGCTCCTTTAGTTTCTATCCTAGCTCTTTCATTGCTTTAACCCAAAATCATTGCAGTCTAAAGGAAAGATGGGGCAAATTGGAACAGAGATTTAAGGAAAGGCCATCCAGAGACTACCTCACTTAGGGATTCATCAAATGTGCAGACACCAAACATGACACTATTGCTGATGCCAGAAGTGCTTGCTGACAGCCTGGTATAGTTGTCCCCTGAGAGGTTTGGCCAGCTCCTGACTAATACAAATGAAGATACAGCCAGCCATCTGACTGAGCCCTGGGTATCCCAGTGAAAGTGTAAATTTTCTTGCAGGCATCAAATTGTTAGATATTGCTTTAAGAAAATTTAATCAGACTGTTATTAACATAACTATTTAGAGGATTTGTATCAAATTCAATTTAGTAGTTTTACATTATACTAAATAAATAATATTTGAAGACAGGCATGGTGGCTTACATAGAGACAATCCTGAGTCTTTGTTCAGTTACACACATTTGCTTTTCCCACTAAACAACGACAACTAAAATGAAATGCAATAATAATGATCTTATACTAGTATTTAAAATTCTGTAGTTTTGATTATTCATGTATTTACATTTAACTGTTATACTTTCCTTGAATATGTTTTCTGTAATAGGGTTATTTATTCTTCATGGATTCATGGTTTTACTCTCTCTCTCTCTCTCTATCTGTGTGTGTTTATTATATAGGTATATTTGTTTACATGAGTACTTGTGTACATGTGGAGGCCATAATAGGTTCCTTCATTTATTGCTCTCTGCCTTACTCCCTTGAGTAAGATCAAGGAAGACAGAATCTCTCACTAAACCTGAAGACCACCCATTTGGCTAGGTTGTAGGCCTAATTATTTCCTACAATCAACCTGTCTTTACTCCCTAATCCTTAGTATCATAGAAAAGTGTGTTTATGTCTGATCCTTCAGTTGGATCTAAATATTTCCTGTCAAAAACACCTATGAAATCTGGGACACTCTGGAAAGCCCAAACTTAAGAATAATAAAAAAAAAGGAAATTGAAAAAACTCATATAAAAGGCCAAGAAAATAATTTTAACAAAATCATAGATGAAAATATTTGTAACCTAAAGGAAATACCAATATAAATGTCTAAGTAGTTAATAGAATCCTTTGTACTTTAGACCAGAAAAGAAGTCCTTTTGATAAATAATAATCAAAACACTAATCATACAGAACAAACAAAGAGTAGTAAAAGCTGCAAGGGAAAAATATCAATAGTATATAAAGGCAGATCTGCTAGAACTCTACCTGACTTCGTAATGCATACCCTGAAAGGTAGAAGATACTGGACAGAGGTGCTGCAGATGGTAAGAGGCAAGACGTCAACCCAGACTACTAGACTCATAAAAACTCTCCATCATGCTAGATGGAGAAAATAGGATATTCCATAATAAAGCAAATTTCAAACAGTATCTATTTACAAATCCAGGCCTACAAAAGGTGCTAAAATACTCTAATCTATAAAGGTTAATTATACTGGTGAAAGCAGAGGAAATAATAATCCCACACAGCATAATTAAAAGAAGGGAAGCACACACATATACAGCACCACTACCACCACTACAGCAGCAGCAGCAGCAGCAGCAACAACAACAAAAGGAACCACCACCACCACAACTACAACATCCATAACAAAACAAGAATCAACCATCATTGATTATTCATGTCATTCAATGTAAATGGTGGCAATTCTCCAAGGGAGGGTGGAGCATAAATTAGCAGAATGGATAGGAAAACAGGATCCATCTTTCTGCTTCCAAAGGGAAAAAGAAAAAAAAAAACTTCAACATCAAAGGTAGAGATTATCTCAGTGTAAAGGATTGGATAAAACTATTCTAAGCAATCTGGTTCAGCCTTTCTAATATCTAGCAAAAAAGACTTCAAAAATAACTACTAAAAAGCCATGGAGAAGGACACAATATACTCAAATAAAAATATCTAACAATATAATATTTCTATTCTTATTATCTGTGACCCAAACAGTAGGGAACCCACTTTTTGTAAAAGAAACACTACTACATGTTAAATCACATATAGATCCTAACACACTCATAATGGAGACTTCATCAATGAAGAAGTCATTCTACTCTCATCAATGAAGAAGTCATTAAAACATAAACAGGGTATCTCTGGTGCTGACAGACAGTATAAAACAAATGTTCTTAACAGGTATTCACAGAATCTTTCACCCAAACACAAAAGAATATACCTCTTGTGCAACTGAGGGGCTTTCCACAAAATTTATCATATATTCAGATACAAGGCACATCTCAACAGATAAAAGAAAATTAAAATAGCACTCTGTATCCTGTAAGACCAACACAAATTAAAATAGGATATCATCAACAACAGAAACAACAGAAAATCTGCAAAATCGTGAACACTGAATAACCCACTGCTTCATAAAAATAGGTCAACACAGAAATAATGCAAAGACTTTGTTGATTTCAGTGAAAATGAAATTACATCAAACCTTAACTTGAGACAATAAAAGAGGTTCTTAGAGGCAGCTTCATAGCATTTAGTGTTTACAACAACAACAACAACAACACAACAATAGGGGAAAATCTCATACTAGCAATTTTACAGCTCAGCTGAAAGAGGAATAAATGTCAACAAATAAGCTTTGTGAGGAAATCAATAAAATAGAAATAATGAGAACAATCCCAAGAATCAATGAAATGAGAAAAACCAACAAGACAGACAGAGCCTTACTCAAATTAAACAAAAGACAGAGAATATCCAAATTATAAAAGTCAGAATGAAAAAGTGGGACTTAATAAAAAATACCAAGGAAATTCAGGAAATCATGAGGACAAACTTGAAAAAAAAGTCTATATTTCAACAAATTGAAAAATCTTGAAGAAATGAATAATTTCTTAATAGATACCAATAACCAAAGTTAAATCTAAATCAGAAAAGTTATTTAGATAGACTTATAGCCTCTAGTATAATAGATGTAGTCAACTATATTTACATGTCAACATTAAGTAAGTGATAACCAAGCTACAATTATAGAGACCGAGAGGTTAGGAAAAGAGGAAGTGAGTATGAGTGAAACCATGATAACCTCTGGATGTAGGAAATGGAATAGATTTCATAGATGGATTGGAACAGGTAACAGGAATATCAGATTGGGTGTATGGAAGATAGGGTTAGAGAAGACATTGCTCTGAGAGGCATCTGGAATTGAGTACATTTAAGGGATGGTATGGAAACAGTGCAGTGGAAACTTAAATAAATGAAGAAGATCTTAATGAGGTCTCTTAATTATTGGGGGCATAGAGTCCCAGCTAGCCACCTCTTGTCTCCAAATGAGGCTTTCAGTGCTGAAACTGGATTACAAAATGAATTGTTTGTAAAGATGGTCCCATGGAAATCCCCAAACAAGTCAGTTTTTTCCTAAGAAAATGTCTTGATCTTCACCAGGTGTCATTGCCAAGAGTCCACCTGATACCCTCACCCAACTCACTGAGCTTAGAGAAGTTGAGCTGGTAGTTACATGAAGAGTTTACCCATATCTTCTATTACCAATTTCTTTGTTGCAGGAAAGTACTCTACAGCCTATCAAAAGAGCAATGTGAACACCAACTAAGCCCCCAAACCTTCGAGCTACAAATGTAAGGGTAACAGTGGAACAGAATTTGTATGAGTAGCCAAGCAATGTCTTATTTGACTTAAGCATACTCCAGGAAACTGAACCCATACCCAACACTGCTTGGGTGACAGGAACCAGAAACATTTTACCCTAGAGTTCTAGGGTAAAACCTAACACTACTAGTTTACAAAACACAAAATAATACAAAACAAAAAGCAAACAAACAAAAAAAACTTTAATAAAATTACTCAGAGAGAATGGGGGAGGCAAGGATGGATGGTGGGAGGGAGGGAGGGATAGTGGGAGAGAGGAAGGGAAGAAAGAAAGACCTTTCATTTTCCTACTCAATGTAAACTGTAATTACGTTTAAACCATATTACATGATAGCAGAAAGATTCCTAAAATGAGTGTTATTGCTACTGAATCATTGCTTGATTCTTTAATTAGTGCTTGATATTTTAATTGCTTAATTATTAAACATGAAATATTAAAGACAGTATATCAGCATTGAAGACAGTAATACTGGCTACAAACTTGAGATTCACTCCATATAATAATGTATGGAAATAGTAGGTACCAGTCTTGTTGTTGCAAGAAAATACAAGAAACTAAGGGTGGAGACCTATTTTAGTGGTTAGAGCAACTTTATTCTTCCAGAGTACTGGGCTACTACTCACAGATTCTTCATAGTACCTGACTATCAGCCATAACTCTAGTTCCAGACTGGAGGGAACTTCTAGCCTCTATAGACACCACCACCCATATGGTACACAGGTATACATAGGGGCAAAATATTTACACAACAGAATTAAAATGTAAAAAATATTAAAAATGTCATACAAAATAAAGTTAAAGCAATAAGGGTATATTTTGATGTATAGCTCTCACAGATACACACGTCATGAGAAGCTGTGACAACAGGTCCAGACAACAGCTGTTCACAACGAGTCTACAATCAGAAAGCCACAAACACAATGTGATGAATATGATGGTTTGCTTTCTTCTTTCTATTTAATCCAGAATTCAAACATAGCATGTTTATAATGTGTATTCTAAATCTAGATAACCTCCTATAGATAAACTTAGGGCTTGTCTCTTTATTAATTCTAATTCCTCTTACCTTAAAAATAAATTTCAAGCATCACACCAGGCAATAGGATATACCATACATCACAGAGAACATGGTCATGAACCATCATCTGTCACAAACTGCTGTCCTCTTTGTCTCAGCTTCTCAGAAAAAATTGACCCTTCCCATTTCCAATAATTGCTTTCATGGTCAGTTCTTTTCCGGTGTGCCAGTGTTTCCCCAAGGATGCCTGAGTTTTGATTAGTTCTGGCTTCTGATTTCCATAGAAGCTCCATCACAGGAGATATAATTTTTTTTTTTTTTTTTTTTTTTTTTTTTTATTAACTTGGGTATTTCTTATTTACATTTCGATTGTTATTCCCTTTCCGGTTTCTGGCCAACATCCCCTAACCCCCCCCTCCTGTATGGGTGTCCCTCTCCCCATCCTCTCCCCATTACTAGCCCCCCCCAACAATCACGTTCACTCGGGGTTCAGTCTTGGCAGGACCAAGGGCTTCCCCTTCCACTGGTGCTCTTACTAGGCTATTCATTGCTACCTATGCGGTTGGAGCCCAAGGTCAGTCCATGTATAGTCTTTGGGTAGTGGCTTAGTCCCTGGAAGCTCTGGTTGGTTGGCATTGTTGTTCATATGGGGTCTCGAGCCCTTCAAGCTCTTTCAGTCCTTTTCTGATTCCTTCAATGGGCGTCCCATTCTCAGTTCCGTGGTTTGCTGCTGACATTCGCCACTGTATTAGACATGTCCTGGCTGTGTCTCTCAGGAGAGATCTACATCAGGTTCCTGTCAGCCTGCACTTCTTTGCTTCATCCATCTTATCTAGTTTGGTGGATGTATATGTATGGGCCACATGTGGGGCAGGCTCTGAATGAGATAGAAGAGAGAATCTCAGGAGCAGAAGATTAAAGGAGCAGATAGACCTCCTTTAAAGATGATGCATGGCTGTGGTGTGCTGTGATTTGGTGAGCAATTACATGGGTTTCTTCTGCAATGTTTGACTTCTGGACGCATATCTTTGTCAGGATATGTCTGATCAAGGATTTAGAGCTTGGAACACTGGGTTTCTTCCACAGTTAACACTATTAGAGTTTGATTTCTGTAGCTGTAGAAGAACCAGGATGAAGTTACAGTCCACACATTACCTTTCTCTATGTTGTATTTATGGTTCCCTTTTATTTAAGCAATATTACTAAATGTTTCTTAAATTTTTGTCCTCTTAGTCTCTCCTTTCTTAATCTGACTCAGCCATGGTTATACAGAAGGAATTTTGCAATTTGACATATTGCTCCACAAACCAAACAAATATACTAGTGCCAATATTCTAAGATCAGCTTAAAGGTCTACCTCTAAATTTCAGTAATTATATACTCTGAAAAATTCATAAACTTCTGAGCGATGAAAAATACTTTTATTCTAAATAGAATCAAGATCTTTGTTTATTACCTCTTTCATAACTAAATTGTTTTCTAAATTTATACTTGAGTTAGAAGACAATTCAAGCCCTTTTATATTCCTCTGTTATTTTTTTGATGTAAATCAATCTTTGCCTGAGATACAATTTATTGACAAAATGATATATTATTTGGGGTTAGCAGAGTATGTAAGTGGCATTGATATAATCGAACAGTTTCGGGAATCACTTAGGTCACAACCTCCTGAAGGTGTGGACAGAAACACAGACACACACATATACACACACACAGACACACATGTACATGCATATGCAAACACACACATGCATGAGAGAGAGAGAGAGAGAGAAAGACAGAAGAGAGAGACAGAGAGAGAGAGAGAGAGAGAGAGAGAGAGAGAACGAGAGGAAGAGGAGGAGAGGGGAAGGGGGAGGGATAAAGGGAGAGGGAGGAGGAGAGAGGAAGGGAGGGGGAGGGGAGAGGGAGGAGAGAATATTGTTACTTTTGGAAAGCAAACATTGAGACAAGTTTATTAATGGGACCATCACATGCAATACCCAGTCCTTCTCAGCTCAATCATATATGCATCCTTTTGCCTTCAGTGGAGTTCTGAAAAGCCCAGCAGTGATATTACCCTGGAACCACTGAAATTTATGAGTTGACCTTATTCTCAGATATAAAACATGAATCATTGATGATAGAACTGCAAACATATTTCAGGAGTTTGGAATTTAAGCAAAAATATGTCTTTATTTTATATTTATACATGCTATAAAATGTAGAACTAAATTTATCTATAGTCACTTCCATTCATTAAATATTCAAATTCAAAAGGCAACAATATTATTTTCGTTCAGTGATCAAAGAACGTCTAATTATTTCCATCCAAAAGTTATCTAAATACAAATAAAATAATTAGCACTACATATAGAAAAATAATTGGCTAATGCTAATACTGTGCAACTTGTGCTGTTTCAATGGTATTTTAGTGCTATAGAAAAATTAATTGTTAAAAATATTGAAGTATAAAAACACAAAAGCTTTGGAAAATCCTTGGAAATTAGAATAAGTCCTAATTGTAGACAACACATTTATTTATAGAACATCAGATAATTTTTAATTACTGTATATTTTTACTTAATTCAGTGCCAATATATCGCAGATGTTTATGACTGTGCTTTACTCATAATTGTAAAGTTTGGCACAGGGTCCTGAGAAAAAAAAATATCTTTTCTCTTGACATTCTTCTATTCTTTTCCAAATAAACATTATAAGCTGGCAGTCCAGCTCCTTGAAACAGCCTAATAGTACTGTGTATGTGTAGAGGGTAATTATTTAATTATAATGTAGGATAAATATTTTTATAAATAGAGATTGTGATTATCTCTTCCTTGGGAAGTTAAAAAATGCTTCATTAAAAGGTGATAATGTTTTCCCAATGCCAGAATTCAAATCAATAGCAGACAGTAGGTGTTACATTCATATTCTACAGCTCCTTTCAACTAGGTTTTATAGACAACAATTAGAAAATTCAAAGAGGCCTGGAGAGATGGCTCAGCTGTTAACTGCATGTGTGCTTTTGCAGAGGAACTGAGTTTGTTTTTCAGCACCTGTAACATGTGGCTCACAACTGCTCATCCGGCATGTCTGGGGACATGGCACCAGGGACACTGCACTCAAGTGTGGCCTGCAACACTTACACATAAAAGCTAAAATAATTAAATTTTAAATGCTGAAAATTCTCAGAGATATGAATAAAAAATGAATATATAATGAAAATTAAATATCTTCTCACAGATGGCCTGCACTCTGTGCAGTGCTCAAGAACCACACACTAGGGTCCTTTTCTTTTCCTTTGTAACCATGCAAAACATCACAGTAATGTATTATTCCTGGAGTAAAGATCTGTGTACAGGCAACTTAGAAAAAGTATCACTAGGAGTAATTAGGTAATAGAAATTTCCAACACCAAACAATGTGTGACTATAAAGGATGTGAACGCACACTTATTTCATTTTCCACTTAGCAGGGAATTTTTCAGACATGTAGATCATGTTGCTTTTTTAGTAGATGGTACTTTCTTATTGAGTACAATGTCATAGAAATCATTATCGTAGCAGCTGGAAATTCACTTCAGTTGGAGTTTGTCCAGAAAATATGCTACAGTGAATAATAGTCCAATCTTTCTCACATAAATATAGTGCTATAATATAGCAACAAAACTATTTTATATAATGATAAGGAATAATAGGAACTTTGTAAATGCAGTGGATAAATTAATCTAGCTTAGTGCTATGGATTTTGTGGCAAGTTTTTGAAATAAAATGATCCCTGTCGTTTGCCCTTTAGTACAAAATAAACAAACGTTGAAGTAAAACTATTTTACATTGAATCTAATGCAAGTTAAAAATGACCACATGGAGTATCAACTATTTTAGGAAAAGCAAGTGGTTATGACACTTGGAGGTATAATTTTCTAACTCGCCACCCCAAATTCAGAACATCAAAAGAGAAAATCCCTACACTATAAATTCCAAATATGATTAACAAAGTAAGGTATCGATTTGAAAGATAGTAAAGAGCAGCTATGAGAGGGATTCCAGGGAGAAAAGGGGTAGGAGAAGAGAAGTAGTACCATCTCATTCAACACCATACAAAAATAAAACAAGTGAAAGGGAAAGTTCAGAATATGAATACCAATGTCCTGGACAGTGAAACTGCATCAACATCAATTTCTGTAGAAAAGCAAATCATTATAACAGTGTCAGAAGAAGACTAGGAAACTGAATTCAGGAGGACCAATGCATATGGGTGATACTAAGGTGAATTTATCTCTTTAAGCAAAACTCAAACTTAGAGACTGAGTGAAAATATTTTACAGGAGCCTTGAGGAGGGTGTATCATTCCATCCACAGGAGACTGATGTGTGATTTTTACCAAACTAGCTTGGGAAAGTCCTTCGTGGCTACTTGAGAAACTCAGTTTTCTTTCTCAAAGCAAGAACGTAATTAATAATAATTTAAATACATGTTTTTGCACAATCTCAATACTATACGAAAATGTCCCCTTCTGACACATATTTTCACATATATTAAGCACCTCTGACAGTTACAACTTATTAGCAATTTTTGGTTTTGGAATTCACTGTGTATGTTGTGCTTTTCTCCCTTCTCATCAGTTCCACATACAAAGAAGAAAATTTGTGAAAAGATTTACTAAGTCATTCTACATCTTGTACGTCTACTTTTCCAACTCTGCAATACTGTGGGATCACCACATTGTTGACTATAAGCATTGCACAATTATTAAAACATTGAAAGTTTTTAAAAGGAAGGCATATTATTTTGTTACTTTTGAACCTATGAAAGGTCAAAATATATTTTAAAAAGTTACCTAAGGAATTGAATTTTGCTCCATGTACTTTAGGTGAACACAGATGAAAAACGCTACATACAATGGCCAATCATAGAGACATACATATTTACAGTTAGCTATTCTGTAATTACTCTCATATTTGTCAGACCATTGTTAGTACCAAAGTGCTAACATCTTCAAGATGCTGTCGTTATTCCTTACTTTTGTACATAAGGACCCATAATCTCTGCATTCAGGCTATATTTCTCATTTGATCACAAATTTAAAATGGAAATAATTATTCTAAGTTATTAAATGATTTTATTTTCTTTTATTAGAGTGTAGGGACTATGATCTTCAAGAATTTATACCATAGTGATTTTGATTTTATTGAATGTTAACATTTGTGATTATAACACTTAGAGTTGTGCATTTAGGAATTGTTATCTAACTCCCAATAATATAAACCAAATCCAGGATAATTTACATAGGTTGCTGTTAATGTTTGTATTTGTTTACTGTTTACAAATACTGAAGTGCTGGTGAATAATATGTGTTTCATAGATTCGCTGCTTCCAAAACTGCTATATTACAGTTCTCAGCTCTAACTGAAGGACCAGTACTGAGTGCAGATATAATAGAGAAGACAGGAAAGGGTAGAGGAAAGATGAGAAATCCACTGTATCTCTCCAGCTAGCCAAGTTAGATGGTTGCAGAGATGTCCCAGTAATAACTGATTGTTTTTCTAGAAGATCTAGGTTTGATTCCAAGCGCTCACATGGTAGCCCATAGCTGTTGTACCTGCAATTTCAGAGAATTTGATATCCTCTTTTGGCCCATGGAAGAGCTGTGCATCCATATTGCTCAGACATACATGTAGGCAAAACTCTCACAGACATAGAAAATAAAATAAAAAGTCAAATAAAACCAAAATAGTCAATACTCGAAATGAAGAATATTAAATAAAATAATTGAAAATAAATATACTTTCACAACAACAAAAGAATTTCTATTTCTCCAAAGCAGAAATCATATCATGTGATATAAAATATACGCAAGAACAATGTTTTTCGAAAAGAGTAAAACATGGTATTTGACATGCTCAGAGAACACTGACTGGTGACTGACCTAGGAAGCTAACGTCTGTGCTGATTCTACCTTACCTCATTTATTGGTGCTGACAGAGCTGTGTCATTCCTTAAGCATCCCTCACTGGGATGCTGGAAATACTCATTCACGATAGGCAACTTTGGCCAACTACCTCTATAGTTAAATGTCCTTTCCAAGCTTAGCAGAAGGAATCTATAGGTAGTAATTTTGTGTATTTCACTGGAATTATTATTCATGCTACTCATTCTCATACCCTGACTTCTCTCAGCATCGACAATCAGAACTTCTCTTCAACGTGAAACTAATTTAAATTACTTCCTTTTGATTTCTTTGCAACACAAGAAGAAATCTATATAACCTTATACCCATGAAAAATTACAGTGTGATTTAGAAGATAAAGTTAAACAAATTAAATTTCATTCTGTGCAATGGTTTGTTAGTCAGGGTTCCCTAGGGTCACAGAATTTAAGGAATATCTCTATATAAAATTATTGAAATAATAGTCTATAATCCAACTAATCCAGTGGGTAGCTGTGAAAGGGAAGTCCAGGAATCTAGCAGTTGCTCAGTCCCAAAAGACTAGGTGTTTCACCTGGTCTTCTGTATAATGTGGAATCCTGAAGAAGTAGGGTCCAACAGATGTGCTAGCAAGGAAGAACAAGCAGATAAAGAAGGAACACTTCCTTCCTCCCACTGTCTTTATGTAGGACTCCACCAGAAGGTATGGTCCAGATTAAATTTGTACATCACCACTCCTGAGTCTAAGCTCTTCTTTACGTGGAACTTTTTCTGTCCCAGGCTGGCCTTGAAATCAATATCTGCTTGCCTCTTGTTTCCTGGCATTAAAGTTATGTGACCCTTTGTGTATATCTAGGGCTTTCATGGCCACTATGCTTCAACATCCAGATCAAAAGGCTTTGTTTTCCAGTATCACAATCTGGATGACAGGTGTGCCCTCCATTTCTGGAATGCAGTTAATTCAAGATATAGTCAAGTTGACAACTGGGATTATTCATGGTTAGAAATAAATTCATTAATAGGAACTATGGCTAAAAATTATAAGTAGTTAGTAAAGAATCATTTCTTTATGGGAACAGGAAAAATTAAATCACTCCTACTGTGTTTAGTAATATGTCTTGTTCTGCATAACACACAGTAGAAGTGATGGCCAGAGTGCCACACATTTCCTCTCCTTATTGCTGTCACCAAGACTTAAGCAAAATTTAAATAGTAAGGATTGATGTTGATGAACTACATGGGAACTATGAATCTACATTGAAGTTTTATGTCTGAACTTTTTAAGTCAGCATTTTCACAGTTAATTATGACAGCATCTACTTTTGCATGTTCCTAAAACAATAATACTATTAGAAATGAACTACTGACACTGAATTCCCCTTGAGTATCAGAGCAGATTTGTGGTATAATTCTTATGACAATAGCTTCTCTAATGAGTGTAAGCTGATTAAACACAGATCACCGTAGGATCAATGATTGTACATTTTAATATGAAGATGATCTTAAGGTTTTCTTTGTTTATTCTATGTTAGAGGCCATTGAATTAATGCCATTGTATTAAGAAAAGTGAACAGTCTAATTTGTTAGTAGATAAACTAAGTTTCATCTCAGAAATAAAGATGAGGATTTATTTTTAGAATTTGTCACAGTTTCTGTGAACTGTTGATCTAAAGTCAGTAATACACATCAATGAAGTAGCAAGTCAGGAAAATATCAACACAGAGTTCCTTCCCACAAATTCTGTTTTACATGTTAAGACCTTCTGCTTGTTGTGGGAGAATAACCATATTATGAAAGATAATCTGCTTTATTTAATATCGCTTTGTGGTCAGTATTAGTCCCAAATGCTATAGTAGTAGACATAGCTGTTTGAGTTTACGAGGTAGAACATGGTCAGACAGCACAGGATGAAGCTCCTTCACCAGTTGAAAATGTTAATATATGTGATGCTATTTATTTGTGTTTTTTAGATATCCATGCATAGTAGGTGAGAACTTAAAAAGAAATTTTAGTTGGCATACTTCTTCGTCTTATTTACATGAAGTTGTTCTGAATTTTCATATTGTTTATATTTTTACATAATCTGTAGTGGTACTAAATACTGTCTTTCCTAACATTAAAAACAATTAAGATTTCTCTTCATGTTTTGTCATTACTTTTGCCACATTTATCAATATACTATCAATATTACAATAGTTTTACCTCAAAGAGCCAGTTTTGGGTTTCTCTGGTTCTGATAACTTTGTCAATTCTGCTGAACTGAGATCATCTCTTTCCTGGTAGCTATTTTTCTCTTACTCCTCTTGCTTTCAGCTCTGATTCTTTTCCCTTTCTCAAACTTGTGATGATTTTTCTTCTCTACAGGTACACGTGAACATATGTAGGACTTGTATTTGTTTCTAAGCATTGCTTGCATTGAATGACACAGATTACTATAAGTTTGGGACATTTTTATTTTTCGTAGCTGAGGACCAAACCCAGGGCCTTGCGATTTCTAGGTAAGCACTCTACCACTGAGCTAAATCCCCAACCCCTTGGGACATTTTGTAATCTTTCTTTGGAAACATTTTTATAGATTATTTATAAATTGCCATATTTCCTATATTTGGATATTTATTCAATGATATTTCTATCAGTACGTACTAATCTATCATAGTTGGTAGTTTTTCTATTTCCCAAAACATTTGCATTTTTTATAAGTTCCTATTACCAAGAATAAATGTCTTGTTAAATAATTGAATTAGTTTGATTGTTTCATTTTTACTTTGGACATGTAGGGTATATAATCTTATTTTGCAACCTGATAATTACAGAAGTACTTCTAGATATTATGAATTTCACTTTGTAGAGTATGTATGTTTTTATATTTCTATTATTATTCTTTCTCTTAAAGATTAATTTATTCCCTCTCCCCACTGTGGGGCATTTTACCTAAGGTCCCCAAGTCCTAAAAGTCTCTCACCTCCCAGGTCTTTGGTACATACTGGAGGGTCCCCCCAACCTCCTAGCTCCTGAGGTTGCCTGTTTCCATTCTTACTGCTGGCCCTTGGGCTTTAGTTCCTTTGCCCCACCCAATACCAGATCATGTTACCCTCTCCCTCCACCCCCATCTTCTTTCCCTTCCCTGTCTTTCCCTTCCTCCCTCCTCGCTTGTGGTTGCTTTCTTCTCCTGCCCAAGTGGGACTGAGGCGTCCTCAGCTTGTTGAGCTTTTTGAGTTCTGTGGACTGTATCTTTGGTATTCTGTACTTTTTTCTTTGGCTAATGTCCACCTATTAGTGTATACATACCACATACCATGCATGATCTTTTGGGACTGAGTTACCTCACTCAGTATGATATGTAGAGCCCACCGCCAGCAGAAAGACAGGGCATCAAGTTAGGGATGGAGTTGATGTCCCACAGTTAAAACTCTGACCCATAACTCTTCCTGTCTGAAAGATCTGTGGGGATGGAAATGGAGAAGAGACTGAGGAAATGAAGGTCCAGCAACAGGCCCAAAGTGGAATCTGGCTCGAGGGGAGGCCCCGAGGCCTGACACTATTACTGAAGCTACAGAGCATTCACTCAAAGGGACCTATCATGACTGCCCTCCAAAAGATCCAACAAGTAGCTGAAAAAGTCAGATGAAGATATTTGCACCTAACCAATGGACAGAAAATGATGACCCCTGTGGTTGAATTAGGGAAAAACTGGAGGAAGCTGAGAAGGAGGGCAATCTTATCGGAGGACTAGCAGTCTCAACTATCCTGGACCCCTGAGATCTCTCAGACACTGGATCAACAACCAGGCAGCATACACCAGCTGATATAAGGCCCCCAACACATATACAGCAGAAGACTTTGGGGTCTAGGTTCAGTCAGAGAAAATGCACCTAACTCTCAAGAGACTGGATCCCCCAGGAAATTTAGAGGCCTGTTGATCTGGAGATGGGAGAATGGGAACATCCTCATGGTTACAGGGGGCGGATAACAGTCAGGGGCTGGACCAGGAAGGGAATAATTTCTGTAGTGTAAAAAGCAACAACAACAACAAAAGATTGATATATTCTTATTTTACATGTCTAGGTGACTTGGCTCTATGTAATTCTGTGTAAGAAGAGTGTACTTTGTGCTTAGAAAGGACAGGACACTGGATTCCCAAAAACTAGAATTACAATGGTTGTGAGCCACTATGTATGTACTAGATACTGAACCTGCATCCTAAGCAGTAATGTCTAGCTATCTCTTATGTGCTGTTCAGTCTTGGCAGTGCACTTCCACATGATTCTTCATGAATATTATTTTAGGAAATAATTAAAATTATTAGAAAAGTGATCTTTTCCCTAAGCTTTCTGAGCTAGGGCATCGTTTTTCATTCTATGGTTAATACGTTTTGAATTATGAGATGTGTAATTGGAATCTGAAATGTGTCTCATATGCTTATCTTTTGGATTTAAAACTTTGTTTCTAATTTGTGTCTGTTTGAAAATTGAAATAAATTATGATTAAACTGTTCTGAAATTAGAGTCTTTTTCCACAAAGTTGAATTGATAACAAAATTTCCCTTCATTTAGGTATCAGTCACAAATGGGAAACTATAGATGTTTGGTCTGGTTCTTTCTTATAGCCCATATTCCCGGAAATCAGACTCAGACTCAAATATGTTTAAAAATATGTGGTCATAGAACTATGCTCTCTTCTGACTAGAGCATAACTCAGAGTATTATTTTGTCCTACATTCTATCACATGGACGGTTACGTGGGCTCAGGTACCATGAATCCATCTTGTCACATCTCCCTGGGCAAATCTCACTTGTCTGGCTTTTTCTAGAAATCTTTCTGCTTATCAGATATCCCACCTTCTATTCTACCCTTTCCTAATATCGTAAGTGGTGTTTTAATTGACAAGTGAAGCATCCATATAACATACAACTTATTATCTCTACAGGAAATGTCTTGTTTATATGATCAACAAACTATATTTTATAGGTTCCCCTGATATCCTTCTTGGTAGTCAAGATTTTCTTTGAATGGCTCTCAACACTTGGAAGAGTACAACATCTACATTTACAGGTTTTTTGCACACAGTACAATAGGAAAAATGGGATTGAAAACATACATAGCGCAAGAAACCACTGTTGTGGAAAAAGTACCTATTGCCTCTTGGGACATGCTGCTCTGCCACTGTTTTTGTGTGTTCAGTAATCTGGGCATCATCAAATCTTATTGCTGTAGAATGTGGTAGAATTTAATCTGCAACAAATTCTAATACATGGTGGTCAACAAGTATAGCTCACATTCTTTTCTATCTAATCATTCTTCCTTCTAGTGAGCAAGTCTATCTTGAAGTAGTATAGGGGTCTGCTTTGGTTGGAATGTTTAATGTCCCTGATAATCTCATGTTTTGGAGCATGTGTCCCTTAGCTGATAATACTTCTTGAAAAGGTTGTAGAACTTTTAGAGTGTGAAAATTCATTTGAGAAAATTAATATCTGGGAGTGGACCTTGCAGGTTTTTTCCTTTTTAAAAATTTATTATTTTAATTTTTGCTATTTAAAACAATATTTAAATTTAAAATATTTGGATAACATTCCTTCCATCTCCGAAGTTATTGCAGATCATCCATTCCTCCCTACCCAACTAATTGGTCTTGCAGTTTGATGTTGTCCCCAGTGCCTGTGCAAAAATTTGGACTATGTGTGCACATAACCCCTATGTAGTGAGTGAGGAAATAGAGGGGGAAGATTGTCAGGGTTTTTTGACAGTCCTCTCCAGCTCCAGTCCAAGTCTCAGTAGAAGACCCTGTCTGTAGAGAACAGGTAGAGGAAAACACCCTGTGTCACTCTATGGCCTCCAACTACCTGGAAGACTACACATGCATACACACAATACACACAATTATATATGCACAGTGAAAAGAAACAACATACACACATATGAGTCAGATCAGTATCCCCCCAATAAAAGAGAAAGAAAAAGAAAAATTAAACTATCTTAGAAAATTTTCGAAGCCTACATTTATGTGGAAAACTAATGCTATATGAAATAAATATTAAATAAAATTCATTAAGCACTTATTAATTAATGTCACTGAAATGAGCCTCAGAATTGCTACAGCTCCATGCTTATTGTGGCTAAAAGCAAAACTGAAGACTGGTGTAGTTACTGATGATAAAAATCCCCAATGGCACAAAAGGTTATTGACCTGGATTATGAGGTACTTTGAAACTCAGGTATATATAAGCACTCAAACTGCATTGCCCTTATTGAAAAATATTACAGTTGATTCCTACATTTGCTCAAGTGGCCTAAAGATCCAATGTTAAAATGTCACTTGACAAGAGTCAGTACAAAAAAATTCTCTGTAAATCAAATGGGACAGTGACTTCACAGCAGAGAATGAGCCCCCATCCTTTTTCCTTCCTTTATATATTTACTCTAATCTAAAAGTTATAATTAAGTATATTTAGCGTATCAGAGAATTTTGCATGTAGCTTATCACCAATCAGCCAGTGTTATCAAGTCTTTTTTAAATGTCACTTATGGTCACTTCTAGAACTGTCTAATAAGCTCATGATAAAACCTATATCATTGGCAATGTCTCAGTGACCATGACTCTTAAATAACTAGTGATTGGGTTGTTTTATTTATTAATTAAGTAACAACATTCAAGACAAAATAAAGACAATTTAGTCTTTGAAATTTAGGCTTGTATCAAAATCAAATTTGAGGAATAGGTATTAATACTATGTCATATTGTATTTAGGAAACACTGAAGTTCCACCTCACACCAGTCAGAATGGCTAAGATAAAAATTTTTTCAGGTGAAAACAGATGCTGACAAGGATGTGGGGAAAGAGGTACACTCCTCCATTGTGAGTTGGATTGGAAATAAGTCTGGAGGTTCTTCAGAAAATTGGAAATAGTACCACCTGAGTATCCAGCTATACCACTCCTGAGTATATACCCAAAAGATGCCTCAACATATAACAAAGACACATGCTCCACTATGTTCATAGCAGCCTTATTTATAATAGCCAGAAGCTGGAAAGAACCCAGATGTCCGACAACAGAGGAAAGGATACAGAAAATGTGGTACATTGACACAATGGAGTATTAGTCAGCTATTAAAACAATGATTTCATGAAATGTATATAAGATGGATAAAACTAGAAAATATCATCCTGAGTAAGGTAACACAATCACAGAAAAACACATATTGTATACACTCACTGACAAGTGGGTATTAGCCCAAAAACTCGAATTACCCAACATACAATGCACAAACCGCGTGAAGCTCAAGAAGGATGATCAAAGTACAGATGCTTCAATCCTTCTTAGAAGGGGGGACAAAAATATTCATAGGAGGAAATATGTAGACAAAGTTTGGATCAGAGATTGAAGGAAAGGCCATTCAGAACCTGCCCCCCACCAGGGGATCCAGCCCATAAACATATAGCCACCAAACCCAGACAATATTGCTGATACCAAGAAGTGCCTGCTGACAGGAGCTTGATAATGCTGTTTCCTGAGAGGCTCTGCCAGAGCATGAAAAATACAAAGTCTGAAGTTTGCAGCCAACCATTGAACTGAGAATGGGGTCCCCATTGAAAGAGTTAGAGAAAGTATTGAAAAAGCTGAAGGGGTTTGCAACCCCATAAGAACAACAATACCAACCAACCAGAGCTCCCAGGGACTAAATCACCATCCAAAGAGTACACATGGACAGACCCATGGCTCCAGCTGCATATGTAGCAGAGGATAGCCTTGTTGGGTACCACTGGGAGAAGCCTTTGGTCCTACCAAAACTCACACCCCCAGTGTAGGGAAATGTCAGAAATGGGTGGTTGAATGAGTGGGGGAACACCCCTGTAGAAGGAGGAGGAGAGGGAGTGGGATAGGGGAGTTATGGATGGGAAACCGGAAAGGGAGATAACTTTTGAAATGTAAATAAATGTAAAAAAAAAACAATCCAATAAAAATTTTAAAAAATGTAATTAAAAAAAGAAATAATAAAATTAAACCATTTAAGATTAATTACCATAGTATCATATACTGAGGTATTCTGATTTTCAATTATGTCTACCAGTATACCTTAAAAGTTTTTGTTACTAATGGTCTACAGATCAACTAAGAGGTCAGCAGACTCTCATAGGACGTTTCCAAAAGCTGGGAACATTTAACAGCTCTTACTGACAAGAGTAAAACCTTGGTCATTTTAATGGGACTAGGCTGGTCATATTGAGCTGAATCCCCAAGGGAAACAAGCTTAGATATGTGGGAGAGGTAGCTGTGTTCATTCGGACCTCATACTGGACTCTGTCTATTACTTATGCTATGCTCATGATATAAAACTCACTGGGAAAACAAACAGACGTTTAGAGAAATTGTTTGCCCACTTTTGTTATGGTAGCCAGATAACTTTATAATTACTGATAAGAATATGATATAAACAATTCTTTATTAGGTATAATTTTAGGTATTAAACCATATGAATAGCTTGTATACTAGGGAGTTATCTTTTAGATAAGCCATGCTATTGATTTATGTATGCTTTATAGTAAGTGTTAAGTACAGTAGATCAAAAGTTAATGAGGTCACTTGGTGTTAGTTCTCCTGAATGAAAATATTAACACTTACCAAAGACAAGTGATACATTATATACAGCAATCCTTAACAAATAATTTAAACCAATTTATATTAAGAACAGAGAAACTATCTTGCATGTATTTAGTTCATTGTAGCTTCTAGGTTTAAAATCATATCTCTTTTGAGATCTATGGATGATCTCAAACCATTAACTCTGCACTGAGGCATTTTTCTATTGAAACACGAAAAGCCTCCATTGTCGAAGAGTCGAGGAGGGAACATTATAGTCTATTTATGGATAATCTTCTGGGATCGTCTCCTAATAAGGAAACATTTTTGGAAGCTTGCCTAATGAGAAATATATTAAGAACATAAAATACCTGAACCACCCTCGATCATCCCTGAAGTGATTAAATCCTAAGTGATTTAGAATAATTTCAAGCATAATGGGAACCTATGTCAAAAGACAGAAGGCCAAGAGAGTAGGTCTTCGCTTGTCGTCTTGTGAATGAATGTTTTCTGGGCACTGCTCTAATGCCAAGGTTATCACGTACTAAGTCTTCGGAAGAAATCTTTAGTGAAAAGACAATCCTTTACAGATATAAAAGATCTATCCACTGTTGTCATCCACAGTTCATCATTTTAGGTTAAACTCTCGCTTATAACTTAAGCCCACATTTTTGCTAGTTCTCATTCATTATGCATGTTTATAACGGCTTTTCAAAGTAGAATACCAAAATAGCAGCTTTGCCACATTTTCATTTTTAACTGGTATTTTCTTAAATACATGTGTCTATTCAACTTTCCAAAGAACTTACTAGTACTTCTACATCCCACCTTTATCTCCCCCTTTCAAAACATTCTTTCATTATCCAACTTTCTACTTCTACAGTTTTTGTTTCTTACTTATTATGTTAAACTTTGCCTTTATCAGTTTAAATCAAGCAAATGATAGTCTAAATTAAATATGTGTGGTTGAAAGCATATATAATACAGTTTCTTGCACAGGGCATTTCAAAAACAGAATTATATTAAAGAAGTAGCTTGAATCTCAATAAAATATAAGCTAGATATTATAAAAGGTTATATTTATGTTTATTCTCTTCCCTTGTTGGTATGCCAGGTAGGGAACTACTGTATATTACTTCATCACTTGTCTTATTCTGAAACTTAGCTAGTCTATATACCCTGGATATTCCATTAATATGAATCTCTAGATTGCATGGAAAGCAGGAAAATATAAGCCTCCATATTAATAGTTGCTTCTGTACATAGCAAGGTTGCAACAAAACCGTGGACAGGAAAGACATCTTTTAAATTGTAAGCAGTAGTTTGCTCAAGCTAATCTGGAACCAGATTCTGAGACATTACTATTTATATTTTAAGGGATATTCTCTGTTTACTATCTGGATAGAGAAAGTAGAAGGTATCGACAATCAGTAGAAATTGTGAAATGCTGTGTTGGCAATAACTACAACTAGCTTGGAGGACCTGATCAAGCTGATGTTTCTCTTCAAAGTGTCTGCAACTCTGGCAGGCATGAAGTCATTGTGACCATATGTCCTCGTGTACTACACAAAACAGCATCCATCAATGAATTGAACTTTTACTAGACACGAACATAAACTTGGACTATATATTTCTTTTCACTTGTGACAAAGTCCAAAGAAATATGAGACTTGCAATTTGTCTCCTGACAGCAACGAGAACCTGGATAAATGATTCATTCATACTTGACTGAGTATTTGCAGACTTACCTCAGAGTGTAACAAGACAGGCTGTGCTTAGTAGAGCAACAGAGGCTCTGCTTAGGCACAATCTGAAACACAGACAAGAAGCTCAGAGGAAGATAAATCTCAGTCGAAGGACAACAGCCAGACTTTCTTTAAATGAAATGTTGAAACAGAAGTAAAAAGGAGATTTCTACATGCCAGGCAATCTGCAACAAAGAAGTCCATGTATGAGAAATAAATGGCAAACGATAAAATAGGTTTCGTTCAACTAGAATTTGGAAGCCTTGACAATTTCTCACCTAAGAAGGACCCCCATGAACAGGAAAATGGAAAATGCCTGTGCAACCACACATTAAATGTAGAAATAAGTCGTTCTGGACTATGTTTTTGAGATGAAAAGTATCACTAGATGTGATTCAACATCACATAAATATAACAGTGGCTTTCATCTAGTCACCCAAGGAACAATTGATACAAACATCATTTTTCGCAGAGTTTTTAAAATTAATTTTTACATTTATGTTGTTGTAAAATAAAAGAAATTTCATTATGGCATTTCAATACATGCATTTAACACATGTTGATCATGATTACATCTTCATCTATTTTTTGGAATAAATAAAAATGTTTATGGCCACATGAAAAGATGTATGGTATAAAACAAAACTTGTCAATAGAAAATTTATAATGCATATTGACTTTCATAAGAAACATATATTTACATATTTATTATCAATCCAGAAAAGAAGACATTATCATAACCGAAAATAAAGTCATTTTCAAATAATGATTTTACAGTAATAGATACTTAGCTTTGTACAAGGAGATAAGAATGGATCATTTTGACTTCTTCTACATGCTCACTGCCAATTGAGCCAGCACCATGTGTTGAATATGCTGTCTTTTTTCCACTGGATGGTTTTGGCTTCTTTGTCAAAGACCAAGTGACCATAGGCAAGTTGGTTTAATTCTGGGTCTTCAATCCCATTCTATTGATTTACCTGTCAGTCTCTGTACCCATAGAATGCAGTTTTTATCACTATTGTTCTGTAGTACAGATTGAGGTCAGGGATGGTGAATCTCCCAGAGGACCTTAAGATAAAACTAGTTATACTGAATCTAATAGAAGAAAAATCAGGAAAGAGCCTCAAACACATCAGCATAGGAGAAAAGTTTCTGAATACAACACCAAAGGCTCAGGATCTAAGCAAATTGGGATCTCATAAAATTGAAAAGTTTTTGAAAGGCAAAGACACTGTCAATAGAACAAAATAGCAACCTACACACTGGGAAAAGAACTTTACCAACCCTATTTCTAATAGAGGGCTAATATCCAACATATAAAAGGAACTCAAAGAGTTAGACTCCAGAGAACCAAATAAGCCTAATTTAAGAAGGAGTACAGAGCTAAACAAAGATTTCTCAACTGAGGAATCTTGAAATGCCAAGGAATACCTAAAGAAATGTTCAAAATCCTTAGTCATCAGGGAAATGCAAATCAAAACGACCCTGAGATTCCACCTCACAACAGTCAGAATGATTAAGATCAAAACTCAGGTGACAACAGATGCTGGTGAGGATGTGGAGAAAGAGGAAAACTCCTCCATTGCTGGTGGGATTGCAGGCTGGTACAACCACTCTGGAAATCAGTCTGGTAGTTCCTCAGATAATTGGGCATAATATTATCTGAGGACCCAGCTATACCACTCTTGGAATCGAAGTAGAAAATATCATCCTGAGTGAGGTAACCTAGTCACAAAACAATACAAATGATATGCACTCACTGATAAGTGGATATTAGGCAAAAAACTCGGAATACTCACAATACTACACACACAGCATACAAAGCTCAAGAAGACCAATGTGTGGATGCTTCAGTACCACTTAGAAGGGGAAATAAAATATTCGTGGGAGGTAGAGGTACAGAAGGACCTGTGAGGGAGTGAGGAGGGGGAGGGGAAAGGGAGGCAAGATCAGGTGTTGGGGGAGACTGGGAAGAAGTACAGTGTCAGGAAATTGAACAGAGGTGGTTAGCAATGGGAGGGGGTAGGGAACTGGGGATAGCCACTAGAAAATCCCAGAATTCAGAAAAGCAAGAGCCTTCCAGGACCTAGTGGGGATGACATTAGCTGACATACCCAGCAGAGGGGAGAAGAATCTATAGACATCATATCCCGAGTTTAGGCACAGCCCACCATTGAGGGATGGGGCCACCCATCTATCTCAAAAATATTAAATCAGTTCTTGTATAAAGGAAATGCAGGGACAAAGAGTGGAACAAAAACTGAAGGGAAGGCCATTCAGAGACCACCTCACTTAGGGATCCATCCCATCCCAAAATCCAAAGCCAGACAAGAAGCACTTGCTGCCAGGAGCCTGGTATAGCTGACCCCTGAGAGGCTCTGCAGGAGACTGACCAATATAGATGAAGATGCTAGAAGTCAGTTTGACTGAACATGGGCACCCTAATGGAGAAATTAAGTCAAGGACTGAAGGAACTGAAGGGATTTGTGACCCCATAGAAAGAACAACAATATCAACAAACCAGACCTCCCCACAGAGCTCCCAGGGACTAACCTCCCCCACCAAAGAATACACATAGAGGGACCAATGGCTCCAGCTGCATATGTAGCAGAGGATTCCCTTATTTGGCATCACTGAGGGGAGAGGTCTTTGATCTTGTGGAGGCTCTATGCCCCAGTGCAGGGGAATGCTAGGGAAGTTAGGGAAGTGGGTGAGTGACAGGTGGAGCATCCTCATAGAAGCAAGGGAGAAAGGGGGTGGGATAGGGCTTGTGGAGGGGAAACCAGAAAGGGAATAATATTTGAAATATAAATAAATGAAATAACCAATAAAAAGAGAGTAATAGATACTAACAATTTATGTTCTGTAATTCAAAGTGATGTGATTTTTTTTCGTATTTAAGAGGCCACAAAGAAGGAGTAATATTAGTTTATATTTTTGCACATGTCATATAAAATTATTTACATGTACTACTTTTGATTAAGCAACTTAGAGAAAATATTGCCAAGCATATTTGGAAGAATATGAAATTCTCCTTAAATATGAAAATAAAGGGGAACAAAAATATCCATAAGAGGAGATAGGGAGGCAAAGTTTAGAGCAGAGACTAAAGGAATGGCCATTCAAAGCCTGCCCCGCATGTGGCCCATATATATACAGCCACCAAAACTAGATAAGATGGATGAAGCTAAAAAGTGCATGCTGACAGGAACCAGATATAGATCTCTCCTGAGAGATAGAGCAAAGACATGTCTAATACAGAGGCGAATGCCAGCAGCAAACCACTGAACTGAGAACGGGACCCCCATTGGAGGAATTAGAGAAAGGACTGAAAGAGTTGAAGGGACTTGCAACCCTATAATAACAACAATGCGAACCAACCAGAGCTTCCAGGGGCTAAGCCACTACCCAAAGGCTATACATGGACTGACCCTGGGCTCCAATTGCATAGTTAGCAGTGAATAGCCTTGTTGGGGCACCAGTGGAAGGGGAAGCCCTTGGTCCTGGCAAGGGTGGACACCCAGTGTAGAAAAATTATTCATCTAAATGTATTCTAATATGATTTAGGGAACATTTATATTTTACTCATAGCAGAATGTATTATTATTCAGGTTTTATGTGAATGGGAATAAACTATCTCCCTAGAAAAAAAGGTTAAGTTAATTTTTAGTTTAAAGGATATTTGTAGTAGTGTTTGGGCATGTGTAACCCAACATTACATTCTCTGTAAATTTTCAATAGCTAATCTTTTAATTAACAATTTTAGAATCACCAGGCAAGTTTTGTAGTCATCTTCCTACACAACTGATGAAATGGGAATTTTGAAAGACATAAGTCAGGATTTGATTATGTCTAATATCTCCTTTAAGAAGAAATAAATTATTTCTCACACTTCATTATGGAATACAAGGGATTTCTCTATTGATAACAGATAATTATATCACCTCATAATTCTCTTTGTGCATGGTTACATCTGCCTTCGTTTCATTCTTTCAGACATTATGCAAAAATACATCAAACAGTTGTTAAAGTGGGAAGATAGGTGGAATTCGATGCAATTTTATAGTTCATTCATCATAAGAATAAAATTTATCAAATATAGCTTCATTTACTTTAAATAATAATTCCAATTGTATTTCTTTGCTATGTAAGGCCAGATTTTTAGAAGTTGAAATATGTGAGTCTATAAGTACCAACGTATTTGAAGGAATAAGGAGAAAGTTCACATCATTTCTGTTTTTTCCATCAATAAAAATACCATTCTTTTATTAGTTTAAATAGATATAACCTATGTTTTCATTTTTGTTGGATATTTTATGTATTTATATTTCAAATGTTATCCCCTTTCCTCCCTTTCCCATCCTGCCTCCCCTTACCTCTGCATCTATGTAAATATTCCTACTCCCACCCACCCATTCCCAACTCAACACGCCGGCATTCCCTACACTGGGGGAAACAAGCCTTCACAAGACCAAGAGCTTCTTCTCCTGTTGATGGCAAGGCCATCCTCTGCTACATATGCTGCTGGAGCAATGTGTACTCTTTGGTTGGTGGTTTAGTACCTGCGAGCTCTGGGAGGTCTAGTTGGTTGATATTATTCTACCTATGGGGCTGTAAACCCCTTCAGCGCCTTCAGTCCTTCCCATAACTTCTCCATTGAGGTTGATACACTCAGTCTGATGTTTGGCTGTGTACATCTGCATTTGTATTGGTCAGGCTCTGGCAGAGTCTCTCAGGAGACATCCACATCAGGCTACTGTCAGCAAGCACTTCTTGGCATCAGCAATAGTGACTGGGTTTGGTGACTGCATAGGAGACAGATTCTCAGATGTGGCAGTCTCTGGATGGCCTTTCCTGCAGTCTCTGCCCCACTCTGTCCCTGTATTTCCTCCCATTAGTATTTTTCCCCCTTCTTTTTTTTTTCCATCTTTATTAACTTGGGTATTTCTTCTTTACATTTCCATTGTTATTCCCTTTCCCAGTTTCCTGGCCAACATCCCCCTAGTCCCTCCCCTTCCTCCCTTCTCTATGGGTGTTCCCCTCCCCATCCTCCCCCCATTACCACCCTCCCCCCAACAATCACATTCATTGGGGGTTCAGTCTTGGCAGGACCAAGGGCTTCCCTTTCCCCTGGTGCTCTTACTAGGCTATTCATTGCTACCTACGAGGTTGGAGCCCAGGGTCAGTCCATGTATAGTCTTTGGGTAGTGGCTTAGTCCCTGGAAGCTCTGGTTGGTTGGCATTGTTGTTCATATGGGGTCTCAAGCCCCTTCAAGCTCTTTCAGTCCTTTCTCTAATTCCTCCAATGATGCATTTGGTGTTTTGACTATTATGTGACGGGAGGAGTTTCTTTTCTGGTCCAATCCATTTGGAGTTCTGTAGGCTTCTTGTATGTTTATAGGCATCTCTTTCTTTAGGTTAGGGAAATTACATAAATTAATCTTATGGTAAAACATGCTTCATAAATACCTGGATTAAGAATACTGAACACTTGAGTAACTCAGAGGCAAGAACCATCAGAACATATTCCTATCTTCCTGTGTTAATAATATACATTTACTTTTCTGTATGTGCTACCATAAACTTTTGTTTGACTCAAAGAATGTTAGAGGAAAGAGTTTGATGCAAGCTTCTAATAGATCAAGCCATGCAAAATTAAAGTGCCTGATGATATTTTTTTGCCTTTTCACAGGTTTCCAGAAGCATCTCATGTACCTTAGCATTTTACCAAGGCCACACCTTCAAACAGGTCCGTTCTAGGCTAAATATATACTAAAAAAGGTATATGAAGATCATTTATATCATATATGTTTGAAAAGTTCATATGGTGTTTCTCATTGGCACAGCAATATAGGGAGAACAGAAACTATAACATCATAGAACAAAAAGGACTTTTGTAAAGTCTCAAACATATGCTGGTTTTCCTATATGATGGTCAGATATTTATCCATCTATATTGGAAATAAACTCTGAAGGTTTGACGAATGTGCACTTCTTGCTGGAGGAATAAACACGTGATTTGTAGAGAAACCTTGTATATATGTGTATTTAACTTCTAAATCCCTACTTTCAAAGATGTCTTTTTTTCTTTACCCTTTCTTACCAATGCTCAGAAATATTGAAGAAAAAAAGGTTTAAAAATTGTAAGAGCCAGAGAGTGTGAATACCAGAGAGTGTGAATAGTGATAAGAAAAAGAAGTTTGTTTGAACATATCAAATCACACCAGTGGCACATATGAACTCACAGGGGTTGTGAAAGTTTGTATGAGACCAGTTCAAGCATAAGTCCATTGGTTGAGTGTTATCTGTCTCTGTCAGAGGCTCCTTTTGGGCCTTTCATAAGGCAGCCATGCTAGGCTCTTGTCTGTAAGCACACCACAGCATCATTAATACTCTCAGGCCTTAGAGCCTTCCCGTCAGATGGATCTCAATCTGGGCCTGGAAATGGATCTTTTTTCCTTCGATTTCTTCTTCACTTTTGTCCCTACAGTCCTTTTAGACAGGAACAATTCTGGGTCAGAGTTTTTGATTGTGGAATGGCAACCCCATCTCTCCTGTCTTTTTATTGGATGTTGAATCTACAATTTCCACTCCCCAATGTTGGGAATTTTATAAACGGTCCCTCCCTTGGAGTGCTGAGAGTCTCTCACCTCCCACATTCTAAGGTTGCTTGTTCCATTCATTCTTCTGGGCCTCAGGGCATCACTCCTGTTTTCCACCATACTTGATCATGTTCCCCTTATCTGCTCCCTCTCCCCTCTCCCACAGCATGTCCCTCCCTCCCTCTGATCTCCACACTTTTCTTAAAGAATGTGGCGATTTATAAGTGGACACCCTCTGCCACTGAATGACCAAGTATCAAAGAGGATATCAGAAGTACAAAATATTGTGATGTAATTTAAGAAAACCAAAGGGGCACAAATTTGAGTGGATAGATTTAGGAAAAGTTGGGTGTTTGTGAATACTTCATGAAATTCTGAAAAGAAAACTAAATAAAAAAGAGAAAATAAATAAATCCCTTTTTTCTTTCCTATAACTTCATCAGTTACATTTGCCATATGAAGAAAGTGTATTAAGAATGAGAATATCCTGTGGAGAAAGAGGAACACTCCTCCACTGTTTGTAGGATTGCAAACTGGTACAACCACTCTGGAAATCAGTCTGGAGGTTCCTCAGAAAATTGGACATTATACTACCAGAGGACCCACCTATACCTCTCCTGGGCATATACCCAAAAGATTTTCCAACATACAACAAAGACACATGCTCCACTGTGTTCATAGCAGCTTTATTTATAATAGCCAGAAGCTGGAAAGAACCCAGATGCCCTTCAACAGAGGAATGGATTCAAAAAACATGGTACATCTACACAATGGAGTACTAATCAGCTGTCAAAAACAATGACTTCATGAAATTCATACGCAAATGGAATGAACTAGAAAATATCATCCTGAGTGAGGTTACTCAATTACAGAACAACACACTTGGTATGCACTCATTGATAAGTGAATACTAGCCAAAATAGTCAAATTACCCAAGATGCAATCTACAGACCACAGGAAGTTCAAGAAGGATGACCAAAATGCAGATGCTCCCACTCCTTCTTAAAAGGGGGAAAGATAGATATCCATAGGAGTAGATATGGAAGCAAAGTTAAAGCAGCGACTCAAGGAATGGCCAAAACTAAACAAGATTGATAAAGCCAAAAAAACACATGCTGAAAGTGACCAGATATAGATATCTCCTGAGAGACACATCCAGAACATGTTCAATGCAGAGGTCAATGCTAGCAACAAACAATGCTAGCAGTGAACTGAGAATAGGACCCCCTTGCGGGGAATTAGAGGAAGTATTGAAAGAGTTGAAGGAGCTTGCAACTCTATAAAAACAACAATGCCAACCAACCACAGCTTCCAGGGACTAAACCACTACCAAAAGACTATACATGGACTGACCCAGGGCTCCACCTGCATATGTAGCAGAAAATACATTTGTTGGGGCACCAGTGGAAGGGAAAGTGCTTGGTCTTGCCAAGGTTGGACCCCCAGTATAGGGGAATATGCGGGAGGGCAATAAGGGGGATTTATAGAGGGAACACCTGTATGGGGAGGGGGAGGGGGAGGGGAGGGAATGGGGGCTTATGGACAGGAAACGATGAAGGCAAATAACCTTTGAAATGTAAGTAAAGAAAGGTATAATAAAAAATTAAAAAAGAAAATAAATCTAATAAAAATTATAAAAAAAAACAAAGACATCACTAAGGAAGACAGATAGTAATGGATCTTTAATACTTAAAAAAAATGAGAATATCCATTAGAGGAAGAAAAACATCACTGCATGTCCAGAAGATGAGTCATAGATTAGCATCTCAGTCAACAGTATAATAAAAGACAGAGACCATATGCCTCTGCTGTGTTTTCTCTATCATTGCTATGAAGTAGATACTTTAATCCATATATGATGATAAGACTTGTTTCATCACAATGTTTGACAGCCGCCACCACAAAGGAATTATCTTTCCTAGAGCAGCACATTGAAATTTCTTGTTCTTTAGTTCTCTAACAGATGAAAGGACCCGGGGACCTGGACGTTCTAAAGAAAAAAATAATTATCTTCCTGAATTCCATTCCGGCTTACACACTACTTCTCAGACAGCCACTCCTTCATATACACCTTCTTCTTTCCTTAGAAAATCCTCACATTCTTCACAGGAAACAGATACAGTACTGTGCTTCTTATATGAGCAAGTTGTATCCTTGCAAAGTTATTTGTATTTACTGTTCCTGCAGGCTGAGGAGTGGCTATGCTTTCATTATTTTCCATTGGTGCAATGTAAGAAACAACTGTGTTGCAAACATAGTTTTAATTCTCTGTATCAATTTTGTAATTAATTGTCTTTAATAAAATAGCCAAAAATCAACTAGAAAAGAGTAAATGTTTGCACTGCATTTCAGGTTTAGTTTGCAGTGGACTTGACCCTTTGTATCTGATCCTACCTCAGTGCAGAATACTGTGCCCATTCATTTGGCTTGTGCTTCCATTATAGTTCATCAAAATAAATAAGTAAATAAAGCTGGAACAGGACTCCAAGAAGGCAGGAATCTGGGACCATGAGCAGATGCAGAGGGATGCTGCTTATTGGCTTACTCCTCATGCCTTGCTCAACCTGCTTTCTTATAGAACCCAGAACTACCAGCCCACAGGTAACATCATTCACCAAAGGCTGGGCCCTCCTCCATCAATCACTACTTAAGAAAATGGCCTGCAGGCTTACGTACAGCCTGATCAATGGAAGCATTTTCTGAATTGAGGCTCTATCTTCACAGTCCAGCTTAGCTTATGTCAAGTTCACATAAAACTAACTGATACATCTACATACCTCAGGGTATGTGGAAACTGAAGGCGTGTGAGACCAGAATCCTCTTACCCTTATCAGTAAGAAATCATTATTCCTCTCTGAAAAACTGAAGAGACAAAAATGGAGAAGAGCCTGAGGAAATGTAGGTTCAGTAACAGGCCCAAATTGGGATCTAGCTCAGGGGTAGGCCACAAGGCCTGACATTATTACTGAAGTTATGGTGTGCTTACCAAGAGGAACCTACCATGGCTGCCCTCTGAAAGGCCCAACAAGCAGCTGAAAGAGTCAGATGCAGAGATTTACACCCAACCAATGTACAAATCTGTGGACTCTTGTGATTGAATTAGGGAAAAGCTGGAAAAAGCTGAGGAGGAGGGCTACCCTATAGGAAGACCAGCAATCTCAACTAACTCGGACCCCTAGGATCTCTTACATGCTGAGCCATCAACCAGGCAGCATACATCAGCTGATATGAAGCCCCCAACACATATACAACAGAGAACTCCTGGGTCTGGACTCAGTTAGAGAAGCTGCACCTAACCCATGAGAGGTTTGGGGTCCCATGGAGTGTGAAGGTCTAGTGGAGTGATAAGGGAACATCTTGGAGACAGGGTGGAGGAGGTGTGAGATGTGGAATAGTTGGAGGGTAGATCAGGAAGGGATAAAGTCTGAACCGTAAAAAAGAATGAAAGAAAAGAAAAGAAGAAAAAAGAAATAAAAAGAAAAGAAATGCCCTTGGTCCCTTGTTCTTTGAAGACCACTATGTTCTAACTTTTAAAAGATCTTTCAGATTTCCTAGTAGTGTGAGGCTGACGATTAATCCTTTATCAAAAGAGCTTTTGGAGGACGTTCTAGATGCATAATGTGGCAGGATGGCGGGATTTCTTACTTTTTTACTAATTGAATCCCTATGAATTATAGTAGTAGTTCTGTTATTTAATAAATTTCCAGTAATGGTACAGAAGAATGAGGCAACATCATGTGACTGATTATACCTTCAAACATTTAATGTTACATTATTTTCTTGAATTGATGTGGCGGCTTTGAATTTTACTGTGTCACACTGTGATTTCCTTTGTGAATTACAAGTGAGGAAAATGAATACTGATGTGTATTATGTTGCCACATCAGGCTATTGGTGTTTTGAAGAATTGGTAAACAAGCAGGTGTTAAAAAGATGTTTAATTTATACTCTGCATAGACTGCCTTGCACGAATTAAACATGGTCAGCTCAGTTCCTATCAGCTTTATTGTTGCCAAAGGGAAGCTGTTTCCTTTCAAACATATGAAGTTGGCTGAACCTAGCACACAAGTTGAGTTGCTTCACAAAGTCTACAAACTCAGTGTAGCCACTATTTTGTGTTTCCTGTACCAGCCAGGAATGCCAATCTGTGTAACATTCTGGCCCTCTAGTTTTGATATGACTATCTTGAATTTGGAAAATAATTTTAATCCAGCAACATGGTCACCCTGGCAAGGAATCATGTCCAAAGATCTTGGTCTGTGTGATCTGACTAGAATACAGAAACACTCTGGCTGGATTATAGCCACAGTCATAGTACACACATTTAATAACAAACAATGACATCTAATTGAGGGCAAAGTGATAAATCAGAGGAAGACTTGTCAGAATGAGTTGGAGATAGAAAATGCCCAACTCCCAGATGAACAGACAGAAAAGAGGCTACTTAGGAACAGTGCAGAGTTCTCAGCCATTCGAGTTTCCTCGGTTAAGAATTCTCACTACTCAAAGACTACATGGCTGACCCAGGGCTCCCACTGCATATGTGGCGGAGAATAGCCTTGTTGGGCACTAGGCAAAGGTAAGTCCTTGGTCGTACCGAGGTTGGACCCCCTCAGTGCATGGGAATATGGGAGGGGGCAATAAGGGGGATGTATAGGGGGAATACCCATATGGGGGAGGGGGAGGGGAGGGAATGGGGGCTAATGGACAGGAAACCGGGAAGGGGAATAACATTTGAAATGTAAGTAAAGAAATATATCTAATAAAAAATTTTTAAAAAAAGAAAGTGAAAAAAAAAGAATTCTCTGTTCAGCTCTGTACTCCACTTTTTAATAGGGTTATTTGGCTCTCTAGCATCTAACTTCTTCAGTTCTTTGTATATTTTGGATATTAGCCCTCTATCAGTTGTAGGATGGGTAAAGATCTTTTCACAATCTGTTGGTTGCCCTTTTGTCCTAATGACAGTTTCTTTTGCTTTATAAAAGCTCTGCAGTTTTATGAGGTTCCATTTGTTGATTCTTGATCTTAGAGCATAAGCCATTGGTGTTTTGTCAGGAAATTTTTTCCAGTGCCCATGTGTTCGAGATTCTTCCCCACTTTTTCTTCTATTAGTTTGAGTGTATCTGGTTTGATGTGGAGGTCTTGATCCACTTGGACTTAAGCTTTGTACATGGTGATAAGAATGGATTGATTTGAATCCTTCTACATGCTGACCTCCAGTTGAACCAGCACTATTTGTTGAAAATGCTGTCTGTTTTCCACTGGATGGTTTTAGCTTCTTTGTCTAAGATCAAGTGACCATAGTTGTATGGGTTCATTTCTGGGTCTTCAATTCTATTCCATTGATCTACCTGCCTGTCTCTGTACCAAAACCATGCAGCTTTTATAACTATTGCTATATAGTAGAGCTTGAGGTCAGGGATGGTGATTCCCCCAGAATTTCTTTTATTGTTGAGAATAGTTTTCATTATCCTGAGTTTTATGTTATTCCAACTGTATTTGAGAATTGCTTTTTCTAACTCTATGAATTGAGTTAGAAATATATAGCGTGTGGGGGATGAGCAACTGGGGATAGCCACTAGAGGGTCCCAGACACCAGAGAAATGAGAGGCTCCCAGGATCCAACTGGGAGCACTTTAGCTGAAATTCCTAGAGAAAGGGGAGAGAGAACCTGAGGAGATCACCTCCAGCAGACAGGCAAAGACCCCAGTTGTGGTATGGGGGTACCCATTCATCTCAAAGTTTTTAACCCAGAAATGTTCCTCTACAATGGAAGAACAGTGACAAACAATGGACCAGAGACTGAAGGATTGCCTTAAGGGATTGCCACACCTGAATATGCATTATGTCTGTAGACAACAAACCTGACACTGTTGCTGTGGTCAAGAGCTGCTTGCTGAGAGGAACGTGGAGTGGCTGCTCCTTGGGAGATCCAGCCAGTATCTAACCAATGCAGATGTGGATGATTGGAGCCAACCATCAGACTGAGATCAGGCAGTCTAGTTGGGGAGCTAGTGGAAGGACTAGAGGAGCAGAGGGGGATTGCAACCTCATAGGAAGAACAATATAGGCTGGCCAGAACACCCAGTGCTCCCAGAGACTAGACTACCAATTAAGGAGTGTACAGGGAGGGATTCATAGCTCTAGATACATAGGTAGCAAAGGATGGCCTTAACTGACAGCAATAGGAGGTGAGGCTCTTGCTCCCTGGGAGGTTTGATGGCCCTGTGTAGGGGGATGCTGGTGAGGTATGGTGGGAGAGGATGGGTAGGTGGGAGAGTACTCTCATAGAAGCAAAGGGGAAAGGGGAGAGGGCAGATGTGGGATGGAGGGTTTGTGAATAGGTAACCGGGCAGTGGGATGTCATTTAAGATTTAAACCAATGGAATAATTAACAACAACAACAACAACTACAACAACAACAATAATAATAATGAAAGGGCAGTGCGGGGAGAGCTTTGAATGGAGTTCAGTTGAATGGAGTTGAGCTGAGCTCAGTGCAGTACAGCTCTATTAAGTCGTGAAGATCCATTCAGTTCCTTTCTGTTCATGCAGGCAGTCATGGCACTCTTATTCAAGGAGTTCAGACAGTCTTTCCACGTACAGCAATTTAGTCAGAAGACAAAGGAAACTAATTATATTCAGTCAGCTTGAAGAGACGTTGAGCCTTTACAGTTGAGTTGAACAACCAGAGTTCAGAAAGAAAAAGTATGAGATTGTTTAGCAATAATTCTTAGAGGTGAAGCATTCTGGACTTGAGTTAGCAGATAGTCTCAGATCTGAAGCCTGCACGATCTCACTTGCAAAAGATTATATTGTTCAGAGGCCTGAAGCTTCCAGGACTAGGCCTAGGGATAGTAAGCTAGAAACACTCTGGGCTCAGCACAAGTATTTGTAAAAGTATGGGTTTGGTTCTCATCTTATTCTGTCAACTATGGAAATAAAAGAGACATTTACAGGATTCCAGTTCTGACTGGATGGTAACATTTTGATTCAAATGACATGTTTAGCCATTCACCTTCTCTGCTTCCCATGCTTGCTCATTTAGAGACGGCTACATTTCTACTGTGCTGAGCTTTCAGCTATGTGAAAGAATATAGCACTGACACTTTCAGTTACTGTCTGCTTTATAAAATGTGATTTTAAAAAAGAAAAGAACTAGATACACATCCCTATTTCCATTGAAACTCATTGCTATTTTCAGGAATAAAAAAGACTCGCATATAAAGCTCTTCAACAAAGTTTCCATGAAACATTCAATAACACCAATAGTTTCTCAAGTCATAACACTTTCTTAAAAATTACATCTCGTCCATTGTTATTAACATCATGTTTTTGGTTATTTTTGTAGCTTATTTGTGTACAGATTCTGATATAAATACTGGAGGAATTTTTGAATAGTTACTGTATTATTGTAATAATTTTCTAGATGAAATTCAATTTTTATGAGTATATACAGATATATAGAGTAACAAAAGACAATTTGAGTTGTTAAGACCATCTAATTAGTAAATGGCAAAATCTATTTTGAATGCCATATAAAATAAATGTATATGTTCTTTTATAAGATAGCCTACAAATAATACTGATTTGTTGTCTTATTAAAAATAAAAACCAATAAGCATTTATAAATTTTATATGTGGTCAAAATTTATTCAAGTATAATCACTATTGATTCTCAGTAGAGTCCTAGTGGATGCCTGTGAAGTCTACACATTCTATATAAATCGCGTAACAATGAGCAATGTCTGTTATAGCCAGATTCACTTCTGTGCCTGAAATAATTCATTGAGTTATTCTAAAGCAACTAAATCACAGAGGATGTATGACATTGTTTTAAAATATTAATTTCTTTCATTAATCAGATGCAGATGGAGAATTCTCTACTTCTAAACCTAACATGTTACTTACAAAAGAGGCAAGCTGGGGTTGGGGATTTAGCTCAGTGGTAGAACGCTTGCCTAGGAAGCACAAGGCCCTGGGTTCGGTCCCCAGCTCCAAAAAAAAGAACCAAAAAAAAAAAAGCATATGCCACCATGCCTGACATTAAACAATTTAAAAAAAAATAAATAAATAAAAGAGGCAAGCTAAACAGAGGAGTCTGTGACTCTAAATTCCACCTTTCAGAGGTGACATTGGTTACACACTCAGTAGTCAGTTTTATTTTAATGTTGAAAAAGATTAAGAAAACAATCTTCTTTTGATATTTTTAAATTTTTTATTTAAAATAGAATATTTTCTCATACAATATGTCCGTATCACAGGTTTCCGTTCCTTCCTTCCTCCTAGATCACCACAACTTCCCTTTTCCCTCAGTGCAACACTCTCCTTCTATTTTCCCTTCAGATAAAAGCAGGACTCTTGGAGGACAAAATAAGGGCAACAAGTAACTTCTCATTTCTAGGAAAACGAGGGAGGTAACATCTTTTAAACACCCAACTGAAGTTCTATTCCCTCTTCTCCTCTCTTCTTCTCCCTCTCAACTCCCTTCTATCCTCTCCATCCACTCCACCTTCTCAATTTCCCTTCAGAAAAAGGCAAGCCTCCCATGGACATCTCCCAACACATCAAGTTGTAGTAAGACTAGCCACCTTCTACCAATGTAAGACTGGACAGGATACCCCAGTTTGAAAAGCAATCTCCAGAGTAGGCAAGAGTCAGAAGAAATAGTCCTTGGTCAGACTGACAAGATACCACAAGAAGACCAGGCTATACAGCTGTAACATATATGCAGAGGGCATAGGTCATTATCATTCAGGCTCCCTGCTTGTCAGTTCAGTCTCTGTACACAACTATGAGACCAGGTTAGGTAATTTTGTGGGGTTTCTTATAGTGTGCTTGACCCCTCTGGCGTCTATAGTCCTTCCTTCCACTCTTTAGCAGGGATCTCTGAACCCCACCTAATGTTTGGCTGTGGGCCACATCATCATTTCCATCAGTTGTTGAATGAAGCTTCTGTGATGACAACTGGGCTAGGCACCAATCTATAAGTATAGAAGTATATAATTAGTAATCATTTCATTGACCTCTAAGCAGTGTCAGGAGTGTTCCCTCTCTGGGTCTCAACCTGGACATCCATCAATTTCCGTGCTACATTGTCATCTTTACCCTCGCATATCTTGTGGGCAGGATAAACTATGTTGAAGTTTTTGTTGCTGGGTTGGTTTCCCAATCCTTCCACTGGAAGTCTTTTCTGATTATAGAAGATGGCTAGTTCATGCTCTGTATCTCCCATTGCTAAGAGTCTTAACGTTAGACGTTGTTTTTAGCTCATCCCAGAGAGGCTCCTACTTTGAGTTGTCTCTCCCAGTACTCTCTTTTCCCATCCTTCCCTCATTACATTTCTCTTGTCCCATCCCCCAGCTAACCCCCAGCCCTGTCCACCAGCAATGTCTATTCTATTTCCCCAGGGTATTCAGGCATGCTCCTTGATCTCTCCTTGTTACTTAGCTTCTCTGCGTCTATGAACTGTAACACCATTATCATTTTACCTTACATTTTATATTCATTTATAAATGAATACATAACTTATTTGTCTTTTTGGGTTACCCCACTTAGGATAATTTTTTTCAAGTTCCATCCATTGGCCACAATTTTATGTTGTTGTTTTGTTTTAGCAGCTGGGTAATAATACTTCATTGCAGGAATACACCACATTTTCCTTAATGATTTTTTTATTGTGACATCTCTGTTGTTTCCATTTCCTGGCTACTATGAATAAAGCTGCTACAAACATAGTTGAACAAGTGTCCTTGTGGCAGGATGGATCTTCCTTTAGGTATATGGTCTGGGGTAGTATTGTTGAATCTTGAGGTAGATGAATTCTGAGTTTTTTGAGAAACTTCTTTATTGATTTCCAAAATAGTTGTAAAAGTTTGCAATCTCCATGGAGGAATTTCTTTTGCCCTAAATCTTCACCAGCATGTTCTGTCACTTGTATTGTTGGTCATAGCCATTGTGACATGTGTAAGATGAAATCTTAGAATTGTTTTGACTGGCATTTTGCTGATGGATAAGGATGTTAAACACTACTTTAAGTACTTCTCTACCATTAGCATGTCATCTGTTGAGAACTCTGTTTAGATCTCTACTCCCATTTTAAATTGGATTGATTGGTTTGTTGATGTGTAGTTTCTTGAGTTCTTTATATACTTTGGTTATCAGCCCTGTGTGAGATGTGGGTTTGTGAAAATCTTTCCCCAGCTGTAAGCTGTCATTTTGGCCTTTGTAGATTGTTCCTTGCCTTGCAGAAGCTTTTGAGTTTCATAATGTTTCATTTGTTAATTGTTGATCTTAGTGTCTGTGCTATCAGTGTTCTGTTCAGGAAGCTTTCTCCTTGTCAATTTGTTTACTTCAATCCCCCATTTTCTCCTCTACCAGGTACAGTGTATCTGGTGTTATCCTGAGGTGTTTTGATTAACTTTGACTTTAGTTTTCTTCAGGATGATATATGTAGATCTATTTCCACTCTTCTACATGCAGTCATCCAGTTAGACTAACACCATCATTTTAAAATTTTTTTCATTGAAAAATTTTTGATTCTTTATCAAAAAATCAGGTGTCTATACGTGTGTGGCTTTATGTTTCTGTCCTCTGTTTACTTCCATTGATCTACCTGTCTGTTTTATGCCATTACCAAGGGGTTTTATTACTAAGCTTTATAGTAATGCTTCAAATCATTGACAAGAATAACTCCAGATGTTCTTTTACTGTTCAGGATTGTTTTAGCTATCCTATTTTGTTTATTTGTTTGTTTGTTTTGTTGTGTTTTGTTTTTCCATATGAAATTGAGTATTATTCTCCTCAAATAATTCCACAAAAGAGAAACAGAAAGAACATCGCCAAGGTCATGATATAAAGTGACAGTAACCCTGATATCTAAACAAACACTCAAGAAATGGAAAGAATTACAGACCAATTTCCCTCATAAACATTGTTGTAAAAATACTTAATAAAATACTTACAAACACATTCCAAGAACACGTCAAAGAGATCATCTGCCATGATCAAATAGACTTCATCCCAGAGATATAGGGATAGTTTAACATACAAAAATCTGTATAAGTAGTTCGCCATATAAATTAACTGAAAGAAAATACAATATGATCACCTCATTAGATGTTGCAAAAACTTTTTGACAAATTCAAACACTCCATCATATGTCTTGGAGAAATTAGGCACACAAGGGACATATGAAAGCAATAAAAGCAAAGTACAGCAACATAATAGCCAACATTAATGTAAATGGAGAGAATCTCAAATCAACTTTACTAAAATCAGGGAAAAGACAAGTGTCTCCAAATCATTTCATATCTATTTAGTATGGCACTTGTTCTAGCTAGAGCAATAAGACAGCCAAAGAAGATCAAAAGAATTCAAATTGGAAAGGAAAAAGTCAAGATATCACTATTTGCAGATGATATGCTAATTTACAAAAGCAACTCCCACAATTTTAACCAGGAACTCCTTAAGCTGATAAACATTTTCATTGAATTATCTGAATACAAAATTAACCATAAAATAATCAACAACCTTCTTCTTTACAAATTGGCTGAGAAAGATATCAGGGAAACAACACCCTTCACAATAGTTACAAATAATATAAAATATGTTGGGGTAATTCTAACCAAACAAGTAAAAGAACTGCATGACAAGAACTTCATTGAGTGAAGAAAGTGAAGAAGATATCAGAAGACTGAAAGATCTCTTATGCTATTGGACCAACATAGATTGGATTGACATAGTAAAAGTAGTCATTTTACCTAAGCAATCTACATATTCAATGTAATTCCCATCAAAATTCCAACACAATTCTTTAGACACCTCGAAGAAGCAATATTCAACTTTATTTTAAAAACAGGGTAACTTTGACTATTTAATTTTCTGCCATAGTTTCACCTTAGAGAAATGTTCAGATTACCTGGTGCCTCTGCCTGGTTTTAAATAAAGTGGTCCGTTCCCTTCAAATCTGAAATGCAATCAGTCATAATATGTTACTCTTTCCAAATTAGTTTCCAGTTAGGGGGAATTCAACCCAAAGTCCTATGAGTCACCATACTACTTTGAATCTATAGCTGCTTTACCAGAAAAAGTGAGAATTGTGGCTAACTGCACATGAGTGTGACTTTCTTACAGCTTACTCTTTATATGATCTTTATCAATTTATTTACTCCTTCTGAATCTTCAACTTCATCCCTTGGGAAAGACAGTGTAACTTATGTCAATATACATGATGTATTAATACATATAATACTTTGAAACAGCTCCTTAAGTAGAGTTTTTAATAGATTAGTTCTTGCTGCATTACAGTATTTACACCCACCCAATTCAATCATTTCTATCTATATATAACTGTAGATAGACAGACAAGGGATACTCAAACAGAGACAGGTCCAATGAAACATATGTATAATCATGAAAATTATAAGATAGAGAATAATTGTCCTATATAAATTTACCAGTTTTCGTACTTCTGGAGACTCACCATAATTTCAGGTATTCATAAAGCTACTAGAACCTGATGTCATGAGATTAGTCATACATGTTAATATGAGTATATTAGACAGATATATGAATAAGATAACAACATATTTTTAAAAAGAATTATTTATTTTATGTACATGAGTATGCTGTACCTGTCTTGATACACACAGAAAGAGAGCACCAGATCCCATTAAAGATGATTGTGATTCACTATTGCTGGGAATTGAACTCAGGACTTCTGGATTAGCAGCCAGTGATTCTTAACCACTGAGCCATCACTCAGAATCATTAAAAAATGTAAAATCAGTCTGGAGGTTCCTCTTAGAAAATTGGACATTGAACTGCCCTGAGGATCCAGCTTTTATACCTCTCCTGGGCATATACCCAAAGATGCCCCAACATACTAAAAAAAAGACACGTGCTCCATGTTCATCGTAGCCTTATTTATAACAGCCAGAAGCTGGAAAGAACCCAGATGCCCTTCAACAGAGGAATGGATACAGAAAATGTGTACATCTACACAATGGAATATTATAGCTATCAAAAACAATGACTTTGTGAAATTGTGAGGCAAATGGTTGGAACTGGAAACTATCATCCTGGAGTGAGCTAACCCAATCACAGAAAGACATACATGGTATGTACTCATTGATAAGTGGCTATTAGCCCAAATGCTTGAATTACCCTAGATGCCTGAACAAATGAAACTCAAAGACGGATGATCAAAATGTGAATGCAGATCGCTCATGAGAGACACAGCCAGAATACAGCAAATACAGAGGCATATGCCAGCAGGAAACCACTGAACTGAGAACAGGACCCCTGTTGAACAATCAGAGAAAGAACTGGAAGAGCTTGAAGGAGCTCGAGACCCCATATGTACAGCAATGCCAACCAACCAGAGTTTCCAGGGAAACCACTACCCAAAGACTATACATGGACTGACCCTGGACTCTGACCTCAGGGGTTGCAATGAATATCCTAGTAAGAGCACCAGTGGAAGGGGAAGCCCTGGGTCCTGCTAAGACTGAACCCCTAGTGAACTAGACTGTTGGGGGAGAGGGCAGCAATGGGGAGGGGTGGGAGGGGAACACCCACCAGGAAGGGGAGGGGGGAGGGGGATGTTTGCCCGGAAACCGGGAAAGGGAATAACACTCGAAATGTATATAAGACATACTCAAGTTAATGAAAAAAAAAAAAAAAAAAAAAAAGTTATAAAGTGTGATTAGTCACATGAGTTTTTAATCACCATTTAAAAGCTTTTAATTGGCATTCACATTTTGAACTTTGGATTACATTTCTGAAAAAATTATATTGAGTTTACCCCTGGGTTAAAATCTCAGGACTTTCCCCCTTCTACCCATCACAGTTGGTATACTTTTCACATTATTGTAAAGGTCAGCAGAAACCACAGAGTGAAAGGGAAATTAATGGATTTTGAATGAGGAAATAAAGAAAAAAGTGAACTTTACTCAGAATTCTATAGTGGCCCTTTGCAATAGAGTCTCAGGGAAGAAGCTGAAGGTGGAATTTGCAGAAGAACTTATGTAAATAAGGTAAAGTGCTTTTATGAAGTAGGTTTTAAAAACAACTTTTCCTTCTTTCTATTTCAGTATATTGAGATAATAGCTGTTCACTATCTCTTCCTCCTTCCCTGAGGATAGTCCTTCCTTCCTTCCTTCATTCATTAACACAAACTTACAGATTCCCACACACATGCATATATTCTCCTTTTAGACCTGATGTATACATTGTGACCTGTAAATGACTATTTTTGTTTGTATGATTTTGCTTTTCTTATAATCATGGCAGATTTTTATTTATGAAAACATTTTTTGGTAAAATAAAGCGTGTCCAAGTCCTACGTTAGGGTCTTGGTGATATCAGCTAATTAGAGGATTGAGATTTTCTTTCTGATTGTCTTGTCTGGATTTCTCCACTATGATTCTCTTACAATATTCTGGTGTAAATTTATTGTAACTTGGTTCTGTTTTCCTACAGTTTATTTTTGTTTTTATTTCTTTTTTTTTCCTTTTTAATTGCATATTTATTGATTTTTTCATAGGACCCCTGTTGAAGGAATCAGAGAAAGAACTGAAGAGCTTGAAGGGGCTGAGACCCCATATACAACAATGCCAAGCAACCAGAGCTCCAGGGACTAAGCCACTACCTAAAGACTATACATGGACTGACCCTGGACTCTGACCTCATAGGTAGCAATGAATATCCTAGTAAGAGCACCAGTGGAAGAGGAAGCCCTGGGTCCTGCTAAGACTGAACCCCCAGTGAACTAGACAGTTGGGGGGAGGGCGGCAATAGGTGGAGGGTGTGGAGGGGAACACCCATAAGGAAGGGGAGGGGGGAGGGGGATGTTTGCCCGGAAACCGGGAAAGGGAATAACACTCTAAATGTATATAAGAAATATTCAAGTTAATAATAATAAAAAAAAGAAAGTATTTGTTTTTATTTCTGTATTTATATTTACATATTTATTTATGGTGTTTATCAAAATTCAAGCTATCAACACTATTGACTTCCTGTACTATGTATTTTTTTGTTTTGTATCATAACCACATTTGATAACTGTGTGCGCTCTTGTCTGTCTGTCTGTCTGTCTGGCCCTTTCTGTCTATCTCTGTCCCTGTCTCTCTGTCTCTGCCTCTCTCTGTCTTTCTGTCTCTCTGTCTCTCTGACTCGGTGTGTGTGTGTGTGTGTGTGTGTGTGTGTGTGTGTGTGTGTGTGTGTGTGTGTTTGTGCATGTGTGTGTGTGGGCGAGGGTGTGTGTGTATATGTGTGTGTAACTTTTGAGTCTTCTTTTCTTCTGCCACTGTGGGAACCAAACTCTGATCATTGCATGCACACTAAAATCACACTTACACTCTGAATTATTTCTGGCCACCAGATGATAAATATGGTGACAGAGATACCAACTGGGCATGGTTGTGCTGTTATTCAGACAATCATTAAATCTTCAGACGAGTGTAACTTCACCTGAATTGTACGATGGAGGGAATGGCAGAGGGCATGGAGTTAGAAGCTTTTACTAAGTGCATACTAATCCACATATCTGTCCAGGGCTCAGATGTTTCCTTTATTGTTCAATATTGGTCTTAGTACATGTATGGCTACAAGTTGCCATTTCTATCTCTGTTTAAAAGGATAAAGTCTTCCAGTGAACATATGGGTACATCTCAGACAAAATAACTTTAAGGATAAAACATGAGTGTTAATTTAACTCTCATTTGTATTCATCAATAAAAGGGACATTGCAAATAATTTGCCTATTTCACAATGTTCTAGCTTCAATATATTTTATTAGTTTTAATTTCACCTATTTTTGTTTTTCCTTTATTATGCCTGCCTGTATATAGTGTAAAACTTTTTTTTATTTTTTCTTCGCTTATACTTTACATCCCAACCACAATTTCCTCTCCTTCTGATCTTCCCAATTCCACCCCTCAAGCTCTGCTTTCCTCCTGATCCAGGCCTCCTCCTTCTCCCCTTAACAAAAGAGTTGCAGACTTCCCAGGGATATTAAGTGAACATGGCCTAAGAAGTTACTATAAGACCAGGCACACACCTTCATATCCAGGCCAGATGAGGCAACCCAGTAGGAGATGGGCCCAAGTATTAACTTTAAATGTCACAAATTCATAATATCTGAATGAAATAGTAAATAGATATTAGTGATAACTAATATTAAAACTTTTAGATACCATTATCTTTCAGAGATATTTACATTTCAAATCAGATCTTTATTTATCTTGTATACATCTCTCAATAAACACAATCTGTCAACAGAATTCTCAGTGTTAGTTGTAGCATTTCACTGATTTACTGTGTGTTAATACTATGTTTTCATAGATTCACAAATCCTGTATCAAAAATTCCAAAACTGAATGAGAAATTAATATCGCTTAATTTTCAACTTCTAAGCATCTAAACTTTTTATGCTTATTTATTTCTGTTAATTTAGTAATGTGTTCATACTTTCCACCCTACTTTTACTTGCATTCTATACAAGGGTTGAATTATTATTATCATAAATCATAAAAAAATCATAAATCTTAAAGTCACACTATTACAATCTGAAATTCCGTAGTTACACTGGACTTACATAATTAACTTTTCATCAATAAAGATTTTTGAAGAAATTGTTCTAGTAAGTAAAAATGATAAAATAAGACAAAATATGAAAATTATCTACTAAAATCCAAATAACAAAATTAATAGTGGAAAAATAAACAGTAGAATTGAGCTGAAAATAAAATAATTCTACTCTACAAACTGTTGTCTGCCCAGATGCCATGACCTACACAGCTCAGCCTCACTCTCTGTGGGGAGAAGAGATACAAGAAGAAACTTAAGCTTGGGTGTTCTTACAAGCGAAACAATGCCATTTTTCTATTAATTTATGTATTTATTCACCTTACATCCTGAAATCAATCCCCTCTCTTCCCGGTCTGCCTCCTCACACAGATCCGTTCCCCATTCCCCCTCTCCTTTTCTCCTCTCAGAAGGGAAAGTTCACACACACCTGCAATTTTTCCAACCCCCCACCCCCCAGCACATCAATTCACTGCACAGCTAGGCTCATGCTCTCCCACTGAAGACACACAAAGCAGCTCAGTTAGGAAAACAGGATCCACAGACAGGAACAGATTCAGGGACAACTACTGCTCCAGTTACTGGGGGACCCGCAGGAAGACCAAGCTATATCTCTCCACACATATGCAGGGGCCTAGATCCAGTCCATTCTTGCTCCCTGGTGGGTTGTTAAGACTCTAGGAGCCCCCACTCCAAGGGCCCAGATTACTTGACTCTCTAGGTCTTCCTGTGAACTATCTGTCCTTTTTTGGTCCAGCAATCCCTCCCCCAACTCTTCCATAGGACTCCCTGAGCTCCATCTAATGTTTGACTGTGGGTCTACAACTGTTTCCATTGGCTGCTGAGTAGAATCTATTAGAGGACAGTTATGCTAGGCTTTTGTCTGCAAGCATAACAGGGTATCATTAAAAGTATCAGGAATTGGTTCTTGCCTATGGCATAGGTCTAATTTGGACCAGTTATTAATTGCTATTCCTTCCCTCTCTGCTCTGTTCCTGAAAATTTTGTAGGCAGTATAAATTTTGGATTAAAGTTTTTTGTGGCTAGGTTTCTGCCTTATCACACATCTCTTGTCTGGCTACAAGGAGTGGCTACTTCAAAATCCATATCTCCCAATGCTACAAGTCTCAGGTAGAGTCACCCCAATAGACAGCCAGAGGCTTCCTAGCCTTTCCACCTACACTGCTGTTTCTCATTCACATCTCCTCCCCATAACTCTCACCTGTTTCCTTACTCCATCCACCTCCAATATCTATTTTATTTTCCCTTCTAAGAAAGATCAACCATCCTTCCTTGGGCAATCCTTGTTATCTGGCTTCTTTTGGTCTATGGATTATAGCATGGTTATCTTGTACATGTTGGCTAATATACACTTATGAGTGAGTACAAGTAATGCATTTAATATTGGGTCATGATTACCTCACTCAGCTTGATATTTTCTGGTTCCAACCATTTGCCTAAAAAATTCAGAATGTCCTTGTTTTTAATAGCTAAGTAGTTTTCCATTGTGTAAATGAATCACATTACCTTTATCCATTCTTCACTTAAGAGACATATGGGATATTTCTAGTTTCTGCCTCTTACGAAAAAAAGCTGCTATGAATATAGTTGAGCACATATCCTTGTGGGATAGTGGAACACTCTCTGGGTCTATGCCCAGAAGTAGGATAGCTGGGTCTTGAGTTAGAAATACTACCAATTTCCAAGAAATTGCCAAATAGATTTTCAAAGTGATGGTACAAGTTTGCACTCCCATCAGCAACGTAGGAATGCTCTTCTACCTCCACATTCTCACCAGCATGTGATGTCCCTTGAGTTTTGATCTTAGGTATTTTGATGGCTGTAAGGTAGAATCTCAGACCTGTTTTGTTCTGAATTTCCCTAATTACTAAGAATATTGAACATTTCTTTGTTTCCCTACCATTAGAGATATTGTTGAGAATGCTCTGTTTAGCTCTGTACACCACTTTCTAATTGGGCTGTTTGTTTGTAGGCACCTAACTTCTTGAGCTCTTTATATATTTTAATACAAGTCCTCTGTTAGATGTGAGGTTGGTGAAGCCCTTTTCCTGAACCATAGGCTGTCATTTTGTCTTTTTGATGGTGTCCTTTGATTTACAGAAGCTTTTCAGTTTCATGATGCATATGAATCTATTTGCACTCTTACTTGTAGACATCCAGTTAGACCAGCACTATTTGTCGAAGATGATTCCCACTTTTGCATTTTATGTTTTTGGCTTCTTTGTCAAAAAAACAAGTGCTGATAGGTGTGTGAGTTTATTTCTGATTCTTTAGTTTGATTCCACTGGTGAGGCTGTCTGTTTCTATACCAATACTTTGTAGTTTTTATTGCTATTGCTTTGCAGTCCAGCTTAAAATCAGAGATGGTAATATCTCCAGATGTTCTTTTATTATTTTGGATTGTTTTATTGATCCTGGGTTTTTGGTTTTCCATGTGAAGTTGAAAATTATTCTTTCAAGGTCTGTAAAAGGTTGTGTTGGAATTTTGAGGGGATTCATTTTCAATCTGTGGGTGGCTTTTAGTAAGATGGCTGTTTTTGCTATGCTTATCCTACAATCTATGAGCTTGGGAGATTTCTCAATCTGATATCTTCTTCAATTCCTTCCATCAGAGACTTAGAGATCTTGTCATACATGACTTTTACTTGCTTTGTTCAGGTTACACCAAGATGTTTCATATTACTTGTAGCTTCCTGACTTCTTTCTCCATACCTTTATCATTTGTATATAGCAGGCTACTGTTCTCTTTGAGTTAATTTTGTATCCAAATACTTTACGGAAAATGAAAATTAGATGTAGGAGTTTTCTGGTAGAATTTTGGAGATAGCTTATATTTACTTCATATAATCTGCAAATAGTGATAGTTTGACTTCTTCCTTCCCAATTTGTATCCTTTTAGTTTCCTTTAGTTGACTTATTGCTCTAGCTAGTTGAAGAAATAGAGAGAGATTGGACAGTCTTCTCTTTGCCTGATTTCAGTGGAATTCTCTTCATTTAATTTGATGTTGGCTAATGGCTTGGTGTTTATTGCCTTTATTATGTTTAGGTAAACTCATTGTATTTCTAATTTCTCCAAGACTTTTAAAATGAAGGAGTATTAGATTTTGTCAAATCCCTTTTAACACAACTAATGAGAGGATCATGTTTTTTTTTTTTTCTTTCAGCTTGTTTATATGGTGGATTACATTGATGGGATTATATATATTGAACAATCCCTTCATCCGTGCATTGAAATCTACTTCATCATGTTAGATGATGTCTTTGATGTGTCCATGGACTCAGTTTGTGAGTATTTAATGGAGTATTTATGCATCAATGCTCGTAAGGGAAATTGGTTTGAAATTAATCGTTCACTGTTGAGTCTTTGTGTGGTTCAGATACCGTGCCTCAACAGCATTGGTTTGGTTATTATTGACCTTTCTTGACTGCTTCTATTTTTGTTGGGGTTATAGAACTACTTATATAGTATACCTGACCTTGATTTAATGTTGGTAATGTGGTATCTGTCTAGACAATCATTTATTTCCTTTAGATTTTTCAGTTCTGTGGAGTACAGGATTTTGAATTAAGACCTAATAATTCTTTGGATTTGTTCAATGTCTGCTGTAATATTTCTCTTTTCTTTTCTGATTTTGTTAATTTGGATACTGTCTCTCTGTTTTTTCAGTTAGTTTGGCTACAGGTTTGTCTATCTTGTAGATTTTCTCAAAGAACCAGCTTTTGGTTTTGTTGATTTTTTTTTTTGGATTTTTTTCTCTCTCTTTTTTAATTGACTGATTTCAGCCCTGAGTTTGATTATTTTCTATTCTCTAGTCCTCTTCTGTCTGTTTGGTTCTTCTTCTCCTCCTCCTCTTCTTCCTCCCCCTCCTCCTTCTTCATAGACTTCTTATTCCTAGAACTTCCAGATGTATTTTTAAATTGTTAGTATGAGAACTCTCCAAATTCTTATCAAGGCATTTATACTATAAACTTTCCTGTTAGCACTGCTTCTTTCATGTCCCAAAAGTTTGATATGCTGTCCCTTCATTTTCAGTGAATTCTAGAAAGTCTTTAATTTCTTTATTTTTTTCCCTGACCAAGTGATCATTGCACAGAGAGTTTCAGTTTTCTCGTGTATGCAGACTTTCTGGTGTTTTTGATGTTGTTCCAGTCCAGCCCTAATCCATGCTGGTCTGATAGGATACAATGAATTATTTCAATTGTGTTATATTTGTTGAGGCTTGTTTTGTGAGAAAATATACTGTCTCTTTCAGAAACATTCCCATAGATGCTGAAAGTATATTCTTTTGTGTTTGTGAGAAATATTCTATAGATATGTTTGATCCATCTGATTTATTTAGTTTCATTATTTGTCTGCTTAGTGTTTGTTTGTATGACCTGTCAATTAGTGAGAAAAAGATGTTGGAGTCTTCCACTATTAAAGTGGAGATCAATGTGTTATGTAAGCTTTTGCAATTTTTCTGTTATGAATATTGGTGCCTTTGCATTTGGGGCATAGAGTTTTAGAATTAAGATGTCATCTTGGTGGATTTTTCCTTTTATAAATATGAAGTGTCCTTCCATATCTCTTTTGATTGGTTTGGCTGAGAGTCTATTTTTGTAGATATTAGAATGACTACTCCAACTTCTTTCTTGGGTCTACTTGTGTGGAAAACCTTTTACACCCCCTTTCTCTGAGATAGTGTTTATCTTTTTGTTGAGGTGTTTTTCTTGTATGCAACAGAATGATAGATCCTATTTACGCATTCACTCTGTTAGCCTGTGTCCTTTTATGGGAGAATTGAGTCCATTAATGTTAAAAGATATTAAGGGTCAAAGTTTGTTAGTTTTGATATTTTGATGTTGTGTGTGTGTGTGTGTGTGTGTGTGTGTGTGTGTGTGTGTGTGTGTGTGTGTTTTTGTTCTTTCTTTTGGTGAAGTTACCTCCTTGGATTATAATTTTCCTCCTTGTATCCTCTGTAGGGCTGGGATTAATCAAAACATACTCTTTAAATTTGCTTTTTCATGGATTGTATTCTTTTCTCCATCTATGGTCATGAAAGGTCTTACTAGATATAAAATTCTAGACTTAAACGATGGTCTTTTAGAATTTTCAAGATATCTTGGGAGATATGCTTTTAGAATCTCTGTTGAGAAGTTTCCTACAACTCTGATAGGTTTGTATTTAAATATTAATTGACCTTTATCTCTTGTAGCTTTTAATATTGTTTCTTTGTTATATAAATTTACTGTTTTGATAATTATGTGGCAGGATAATTTTCATTTTTGGCCCTCTTCTTTTGTTGTTCTATAAGCTTCTTATTGATTTATAGGCATCTCTTTCTTTAGGTTAGAAAAGTTTTCTTCTATGATTTTTGTTGAAGATTTTTTAAGAACTTTTTGAGATGGGAGACTTTATTCTATTTTTATTATTGTTAGATTTGGTAATTTCATAGTGTCACAAAATATACTGCATATTTTATCTTTGAAACTTTTTTGCTTTAACACTTTCTTTGATTGATATATCAATTTCTTCTGTGGTATCTTCATTGCCTGAGATTGTCTCTTTAATCTCTTGCATTCTGTTGGTAATGCCTGTGTCCTATTCTCTTTCCTTGATTGCCATCTCCAGGATTGCTTCAGATTGAGTTTTCTTTATTGTTTTTATTTCTATTTTCTTGTCTTGAACAGTTTTATTCCTTTCTTTCAACTGTTTGATTATATTTTCCTATATTTCTTTATTTTCATTTTTAGACCCTCTACCTCTTTAATTTCCTGTATTTCTTTAAGGGATTTATTCATTTCCTCTTTAAAGGTCTTTATCATCTTTATAAGATTAGATTTAAGGTCAATTTCTTGTGATTTGGGTGTGTTAAAGATATTCAGGGTTGGGCAACAATTGAAGGAGAAGCCCTTGGTCTTACCAAGCCTGGACCCCTCCCCCTATTGTTGGGGAATGTCAGGTGGGGTGGGAAGAAGAGGTGGTTGGGAAGGGGGAACACCCTTATAGAAGAAGGGGAGGAAGATGGGATGGGGGCTTATGCCTGGGAAACCAGGCAAGGGAATAACATTTGCAATGTAAATAAAAAATATTCAAAAAAATTTACAGGAGAGAGAGAAAGAGAGAGAGAGAGAGAGAAAGAGAGAGAGAGAGAGAGAGAGAGACCGAGACCTATTAATGCTTTCCTCAAATGGTTGTTTTTATAGATTGATTAAAATACTATAAATAAAGTGTTTTGCATATAATTACAACAACAAAAAAAGGTATTCAGTGCTTGCTTTAGCAGGTTAGCTGGGTTCTTGTAGTGCCACATTGTGTTCGATCTTTTTTATTGTGTTCTTAGGCTGATCTTTAGGCATCTAGCTTTCCCTAGTGTTAGCATGACTGATTGCTCCTGATGGGAGTAGGCTGCAAGTAGATCGGGTACTCACTGATGTCAGCAGAGTTCCAGGGATACAGGCAAACCTGGTGGTCCCTGGTGATTGCAGGCCTCTGTTTGTCCCAGGCAGCAGAAAGTCTCCATGGAAATGGCGGGCCATGGAAATGGAATGCAGAGGGGTCAGACTGGAGCATGCTGCTGCTGGGTTTGGCCCAGGGGTTTTCAGGCAGGGACTTGGGGTAGAGGTCTCACCTTATGTTCTCTGATGGCTAAGGTTTTCTGGGAATGTTGTAAGAGGTATGGACTGGAAGATGTAGTACAAAGAGGACAGGGCATACCTCACAGATACTGGTGTTGCATGGGACCCAGCAGGCAGGAGTTTGGGGCTCAGGGATCTCACCTGGTTTTCCCTCAAACCAGCAAAGCCCCAGGTGGAGCTGTAGTCAGGAAAATGCTGTGCAGGTCACAGTTTGCCCAGAGGGGCAAAGACAGTTTTAAACTCTAATTTTCCATATCATTGATTACACTAAAATTCAAACTAAACTAGCTAGATACAATTAAGCATGGTATAACCCAGTTATAAGATGGCAATAGGTGACAATACAGTTTGTTTCAAAGATATTTCTAATCACATTGATGGTGAAAGTTTTACTAAGATACTGATACTTGCTAGGAGAGATCAAAAAGTAAGTCTTCTATAAATTCTCCAAAATGTAAAATATGATGAATGGAATTCTAAAACAGAGCAAACAAATAAACAAAAAGGTAGCAAGTGAATTGAACATTTTGACAGAAGCAAGCCCCGCATCTATGAGGTATACCCTGTCCCCTTGGTGCTACATCTTCCGGTCCATACCTTTGACCACATTCCCAAACAACCTCAGCCATCAGAGACCCCTACCCCATTGAACATACTTACATTGCACAATTATGATATCAACTTTTGCTAGTTGGATTTCCTTAATTTTTCTACATCAGTGGAGGTAAACATGCAGAAAGAGCAAAGACTGATAAAAACTCAAGTTAGAAACAAACAGTGTATCAAAGGTCCAAGAAGCCATTTTAACTACATTAATAAAATATGGAAATTATATCTACTGTTCAAAATTTAACTTATAACTAAAATGATAAAAGCAAACTGAAATTTCATCAACCAATGAAAGATACTTTATTGGGATATCTTGATGCCAGTTTGCTATGGCATAAAACATCCTTGAAAGATAAAAGTAGAAAGGAATATTTTTCACAAAAATTGTCACACTAAAAGTAAAAGTATAAAGAGTGCTCTTCAGACAAAAGAACAATATTCCCAGCTAAAGCCTTTAGGATACAGAAAGTAATACACTGTTGTGAAGAGGTCAAATTCTAAGTATGTCTGTGTTAAGATAAAATATATTCTGAGTTTACAATAAATGATTAAAATGGGATAAAACAAAAAAAACATGGTCTCATATTAAAGCAATGCTTGAAAAAAAAATTTATATTATCAAGTTAAGTTAAATGTAAGTTGATTTCGTATTTACTAGAATCCAAATCTTACCAGTAGAGTGTACACATGACTCACAAACATGAGCCAGGACTATTAGAATTATAAACTATACGCCAGCTTTTCAAACACTGCAGATAGTTTTTGTAGTTGCCCCAGTGCTATTTGTATTTTGTTGCTAATTTTGCTTCCTCAAGAGGAGTTTCCCACCTCCCGACCCCAAGAGAAGTGGATCACATACTCAGGTGAGTCTATATAAACCTTCTCTCCTTTTTAATGGATCAATAAAGATTGGATTCACCACAGAAGCCAATCGCTGGGTGAAGGATAAGGTGGGATTTCTGGGTCCCAGGAGGAAGAGGAGGCGAGAGAGAGGGAGAGGGACTCAGAACAGGCTTAGAGCTGTTAGGAAGTAGCGGCCATGTAGCTTTTGAGGACCTATAGTTTGTAGCTTCCACAGCCACCTGGGGAGGCTAAGGAAGATGGGGCAAGATATTCTTCGCCCAGCCATTGAGTTATCTGGCTAGTTTTATAATATGAAGGCTGCCTGATGTTTTCCATCCCTGGTGACTCCAGTGGGCAGAGAAAGGGCACTGACTGAGTAGTTCTTAGAGGTTTTGTCCGAGCTCGCCACCGGAGCTGGGTGAGATGAGATGGCCGTTGCCAGCACTGGGTGTATTTTAAAATTACATGCAACAGATAGTATCAGTTGTTTAAAACTAGTAAGTAACTAAAATTACTTAAGTTTTAGACAATTATAGAGACCAGGTATTTGGGCAAGTAAAATGATAAGAAATGAAAGGGCTTCAGAAAGAATATTTTATGGAGCAATTGTTATTTTATTTCATGGTTCCCCTAGGATCACACTATGTTTCCTTTTCATAAAGCAGAAAATGTATGAGAACTTTGTGAAAAATTTAAGTCCTCCGTGTATTATTTAATCATGCACATAAAGAGCCTCATGGAATTTCATAGAAGTCAGTGCATTTTGAGATAGCTTGGAGAAGTAGTTTATGTTATGTATCTAAATTCAGATTGAGGAACACAGACAATGTGATGCAAGAATAACATAATTCTGAGGCTCAAACTAAGATCAATAAAGGTTCTAAGACTGTGGGTTGGGCTGCATATATGCAATATGACCATGAATTCTGGTACGTTCTGTTCCTCTGGCCTACCCTGCCAATACAACTCCCTCTGAAGTATCAAAGAGAGAAACATGGTTCATGTGTTAAGTGTGAAAATAGGAAATTTTTCACTTGATAGATGGCATTGTCCATTTTAGCTTAGAAAATGAATACCAGTAGGGATTTATTCTTCTATGAATTCTAATGAAGCTCTTTAATAAACCATTTAGTTTGTTACATGGGAATATAGAGTATAAAAGATAGGACAGAAGAATAGAAACAGCGGGTTTTTTTTTTTTATAACAAGGAAAAGTTATAACTGTTGCCACATCCCACAACAGTGAGAACTGTCAGTAGTATGAATTAAATTTTTTTCTGTTTTCTTGAATATCCTCTTCCTGCCTGACAAAGATGAAACTTACACAAGTGTGCCTTTTGTAATGACTTTAAACATTTCATTATGAAATCTTTTTTCATCTATATATGACAAATATTAGTTTGTCAGCTTTTACAGACTCTTATTTTCCACAATCTATAAGACTCTTGTTTAAAGACATTGCCTACAAAATATGAATTCGTACTATTTTAAATATTCATATACAATATTTTATTTCTATTACTACTATTCTTCAACCTAATAAAAAAGCCAGGGAATGGCATAAGTAAAAATCGTATGTATATTTAGGTTAGTTGGAAGAAGTGTGAGAAGGATAATTAAAAAATATATCAAACCAGAAACCAGTAGGAATTTGTGATATGGATTTTTCCAGAGATGAAAACTAAAATTTGGACATGATATATTAGGAAAATGGAATTAAAAAAACAAAAACAAAAATCAGACAATTATATTAATAGATTATAATGGTCAGGTCTGTGGTGTTATATAGATAATATACAGAAGTGATCAATATATAAATATATCACTTAATGAGAATACTGTATTTTCCATAAGATGTTTGGCTAGAGTTTTATCTGCAGTGAATTGCATTTTTGTTGGAAATATTTAGCTGATCATTATTTTCACACATCATTTCCCTGACTAGTGTGACCAAAGAAGTGAGACCTTAAATGTCAACAAGGTAAATGATAGACTAAATGGCAAAAGATTAGATTTAGATGCCTTAGAACAAAGTAAAATGCAGGCTTGCAATATATGGAAAACAGTTTGATCAGACTGCTCTTATCTTAATGGGACTGCCAGAGTCTACTTTCCTAACACTGGTTAAGACAGAGCAATTAGGAAATGCAAAAATGTTCAATAAGTTAGAAAAAGAAATGACAGTGTAGATCTAAGATACGAACATTTCAGACAAGTGGCTTAGAAAGTTAAGGGCCCTAAAAATGGACAGATTTGTTCCATGGAATCTTTTTATAACATTTATTTATTCACATTACATCTCACTCATTGCCGTCGTCGCCCATGCTGCCCTCTCCCACAAGCTTTCCACCATCCCTTTCTCTGAGAAGTGTAGGGTCCCCGGGGTATCCCCTTATCCTGGAACATCAAGTCTCTAGGGGTCTATGTGCATCCTCTGTCACTGAGGCCAAACAAGGCAGTTGAGGTAGGAGAACATATCTCATGAACAGGAAAGGCTTTTGGGACAGACACTACTCCATTTGTTCGGGAGCCACATGAAGACCAAGCTGCACATCTGCTACGTAAGTGTAGGGATGCCTACGCCCAGCCATGTATTCCCTTTTGTTGCTGGTTCAGTCTCTGACAGCTCCAAGGGTCCACTTAGTTAAATCTGTTGGTCTTCCAGTGGAGTTCCTGTCCACATCAGGCCCTTAATTCTTCCTCCTACTTTTCCATAAGAGTCCCCAAGCTCTATCCACTGTTTCGCTGGGGATGTCTTCTGAGTCAGATGCCAGGCAGAGCCACTCTCAGGGACAGGCATGCTAGGCTTCTGTCTGTGAGTATTACAGAATATCATTTATAGTGTCAGGAATTGGTTCTTGCCCATGTGAAGGGTCTCAAGTTGTACTGGTTATTAGTTGGCAATTCCACAGGTCTCTGCTCCATCCCTAGTCCCTGTGTTTCTTGTAGACCAGATACATTTTGGTTTGAAAGTTTTGTGGCTGTTTTTTTTGTCCTTATATCTCACTAGGGTTCCTGCCTGGCTATAGGAGATGAACTTTTGTGCTTCTATATCCAGTCCTGTGAGTCACAACTAAGATAATTCCCATTGATTCTTAGGCACCTCCCTTACGCAAGGTCTCTGTCACGTCCTGGAGATCTCCACACATGCACTTGTCAGTAGTAGAATTTCAGTGTTCTCATGGTCATCTGGACATCTTTCCTGCCTTTCCCCACACCTCATCCTAATCCCCCCATTCCCCTCCCCATCTCCTCCCTGCTGAGTATCTTTCCTCCATCTGCCTCATGAACATTTTAATCACCCTTCTAATCAGGAATCATGCATTCTTCCTTGTGCCTTCTTGATTAGCTTTTTTGGGTGTGTGAAGAATAGCATTGCTATCCTGTGTTTTAGGGATAAAATCCCTTATGTGAGTACATACCATCCATATCTTTTGGAACTGATTTACCTCACTTACAATAATATTCTCAAGATACATTCACTTACCTGCCATACTCACAATATCTTTGTTTTTATTAGCTGAATAGTATTCCAGTCTGTGGAAGTACCACATTTCTTTATCTATTCTTCAGGTGAGGGACATCAAGTTTGTTTCCAGTTTCTGGCTATTACAAATATAGCTGCTATAACATAGTTAAGCAAGTGACTTTATGGTTTGGTAGATCATCTGTCAGTTCTACATCCAGGAGAAGTATAGCTGGGTCTTGAGGTAGAACTTTTCTCAGTTTTCAGAGAAACAGCCAAAATGATTTCCAAAGTGGTTATACAACTTTGCACTCCCACCAGCAGTGGAAGAGTATTTTCCTTGATCAAATCTGCTCTTCTGATAGGTGTATGTTGGAACTCAAATTTGTACTTATATGTAAGTTCCCTGCTAACTAAGGACTTTGAACATTTATTCAAGTGTTTGTTGGCTACTTGATATTCCACTGTTAGCTCTGGGAACCTTGTTTTTTAATTATTTTATTAGATATATTTCTTTACTTACATTTCAAAGGTTATTCCCCTTCCCGGTTTCCTGTCCATAAACCCCAATTTCCTACCTTCCCCCTCCCCCATGCAGGTATTCCACATATACATCCCCCTTATGGCCTCCCCCCATATTCCCCTACACTAGGTGTCCAACCTTGGCAAGACCAAGGGCATTCCCTTCCACTGCAGCCCCAAACAAGGCTATTCTCTGCTACATATGCAGTTGGAACCTTGGTCCCTGGAAGCTCTGGTTGGTTGGCATTGTTATTTTATCTGCAAGTTTCCCAACTTCTTTAAATCTTCCTCTAAATCCCTCAAGGGGGGGTTTTTATTGGTTTGCTGCTAGCATTGACACCTCATCAATGCTCTGGATGTGTCTCTCCAGGGAGATCTTATGGTCCCTTTCAGCATGCATATTTTTTAGCTTATCAATCTTATCTAGTTTTGTTGATATATATATATATCATGTGTGTCCAGGCTCTGAATATACATTCCTGGAGTCGCTGCTCTAAACTCTGCTTCCATATCCCCTCCTATGGATATTTTCCCCCTTTTAAGAAGGAGTGGAAGCATCTGCATTTTGGTCATCCTTCTTCTTGAGCTTCCTGTGGTCTGTGGATTGCATCTTGGGTAATTTGTGCTTTTTGGCTAATGCCCATTTATCAATGAATGCATACCAAGTGTGTTTTTCTGTAATTGAGTAACCTCACTCAGGATGACATTTTCTAGTTCATTCCATTTGCCTATGAATTTCGTGAAGTCATTGTTTTTGATAGGTGTGTAGTACTCCATTGTGAAGATGTACCACATTTTTTTTAATCCATTCCTCTGTTGAAGGACATCTGGGCTCTTTCCAGCTTCTGGTTATTATAAATAAGGATGCTATGAACATAGTGGAGCATGTGTCTTTATTGTATGTTGGAGCATCTTTTGGGTATATGCGTAAGAGAGGTATTGCTGGGTCCTCGGGTAGTAGAATGTCCAATTTTCTGAGGAACCTCCAGACTGATTTTCAGAGTCTGTACCAATTTGCAATCCCACCAACAATGGAGGAGTGTTCCTCTTTCTCCACATCCTCTCCAGCATCTGCTGTAACCTGAGTTTTTTTTTTAATCTTAGCCATTCTGACTGGTGTGAGGTGGAATCTCAGGGTTGTTTTGATTTGCATTTCCCTGATGACTAAAGATACTGAACATTTCTTTAGGTGCTTTTTGACCATTCAATAATCCTCAGCTGAGAATGTTTTCTTTAGCTCTATATCCCATTTTTAATAGTGTTATTTGGCTCTCTGGAGTTTAACTTCTCGAGTTCATTGAATATTTTGGATATTAGCCTTCTATCAATTGTAGGATTGGTAAAGATCTTTTCCCAATCTGTTAGTTGCCATTTTGTCCTAATGACAGTGTCTTTTGCCTTACAGTAGTTTTGCAGTTTTTTGAGGTCCTATCAGTCAAATCTTGATCTTAGAGCATAAGTCATTGGTGTTTTGTTCAGAAAATTTTCCCCAGTGCCCATGTGTTCGAGACACTTCCCTCTGGCTTCTTCTATTAGTTTGAGTGTATCTGCTTTGATGTGGAGGTCCTTGATCCACTTGGACTTAAGCTTTGTACAGGGTGATAAGCATGGATGGATTTTCATTTTTCTACATGCTGACCTCCAGTTGAACCAGTACCATTTGTTGAAAATGCTCTCTTTCTTCCATTGGATGGTTTTAGCTCCACTGTCAAAGATCAAGTGACTATAGGTGTGTGGGTTCATTTCTGGGTCTTCAGTTCTGTTCCACTGATCTATCTGCTTGTCTCTGTACCAACACCATACAGTTTTATGAGTATTGCTCTGTAATATTGCTTGAAGTCAGGGATGGTGATTCCCCTAAAAGTTCCTTTATTGTTGAGTATAGTGTTCACTATCCTGGGTTTTTTGTTATTCCAAATGAATTTGCAAATTTCTCTTTCTATCTCTATAAAGAATTGAGTAGGAATTTTGATGAGGATTACATTGAATTTGTAGATTACTTTTGGCAAAATGGCCATCTTTACTATATTAATCCTGCCAATCCATGAGCTTGGACGATCTTTCCATCTTCTGAGATCTTCCTCAATTTCTTTCTTCAGAGGTTTGAAGTTCTTGTCATACAGATCTTTCACTTCCTTTGTTAAAGTCACATCAAGGTATTTTATGTCATTTGGGACTACTGTGAAGGGTGTCATTTCCGTAATTTCTTTTTCAGTCTGTTTATCCTTTGAGTAAAGGAAGGCTACTGACTTGTTTGAGTTAATTTTATACCCTGACACTTTGCTGAATTTGTTTATCAAAGTTGGTGGAACTTTTGGGATCGCTGAAGCGCACTAGCATATCATCTGGAAATAGTTATATTTTGATTTCTTCCCTTCCAATTTGTATCCCATTGACCTCCTTTTGCTGTCTGATTGCTCTGGATAGGACTTCAAGAACTATATTGAATAAGTAGGGAGAGAGTGGGCAGCCTTGTCTAGTCCCTGATTTTAGTAGGATTGCTTCAACTTTCTCTATTTAGTTTGATGTTAGCTACTCGTTTGCTGTATATTGCTTTTACTATGTTTAGATACGGGCCTTGAATTCCTGATTTTTCCAGGACTTTTATCATGAAGATGTGGTGAGTTTTGTCAAATACTTTCTTAGCATCTAATGAAATGACCATGTGGTTCTTATCTTTGATTTTTTTTTATATAGTGGATTACATTGATGGATTTTCGTATATTAAACCATCCCTGCATCCCTGAGATGAAGCCTACTTGATCATGATGGATCATTATTTTGATGTGTTCTTGGATGCGGTTTGCAAGAATTTTATTGAGTATTTTTGTGTCAATATTCATAAGGGAAATTGATCTGAAGTTCTCTTTCTTTGTTGGGTCTTTGTGTGGTTTTTGTATAAGAGTAATTGTGGCTTCAAAGAAGGAATTTAGTAGTGCTCCATCTGTTTCTATTTTGTGGAATAGTTTGGATAGTATTGGTTATGAGGTCTTTAATGAAGGTCTTATAGAATTCTGCACTGAACCCATCTGGACCTGGGTTCTTTTGGGTTGAGAGACATTTAATAAATGTTTCTATTTCTTTAGGAGTTAAGGGGTTGTTTAGATGGTTTATTTGTTCCTGATTTAACTTTGGTACCTGGTATCTGTGTAGAAAATTGTTCATTTCCTCCAGATTTTCCAGTTTTGTTGAATATAGGCTTTTGTAGTAGATTGGATGATTTTTTAAATTTCTTCAGATTCTGTTATGTGTCCCTTTTCATTTCTGATTTTGTTAATTTGGATACACTCTCTGTGACCTCTGATTAGTCTGGCTAAGGATTTATCTATCTTGTTGATTTTCTCAAAGAACCAGGTCCTGATTTTGTTGATGCTTTGTATAGTTCTTTTTTTTTTTTTCCTTCGTGGTTGATTTCAGCTCTGAGTTTGATTATTTCCTGCCTTCTACTCCTCTTGGGTTTATTTATTTATTTTTGTTCTAGTACTTTTAGGTGTGCTGTCAAGCTGCTGACATATGCTTTCTTCTGTTTCTTTTTGCAGGCACTCAGAGATATTTTTCCTCTTAGTATCGCTTTCATTGTGTCCCATAAGTTTGGGAATGTTCTATCTTCATTTTCATTAAATTCTAAGAAGTCTTTAATTTCTTTCTTTATTTCTTTCTTGACCAAGTTGTCATTGAGTAGAGCATTTTTCAATGTCAATGTCTATGTGTGCTTTCTGTCATTATTGTTGTTATTGAAGATCAGTCTTAGTGGGTGGTGGTCTGATAGAATGCATGGGGTTATTTTTATCTTCTTGTATCTGTTGAGGCCACTATTGTGACCAATTATATGGTTACTTTTCGAGAAGCTCCCATGAGGTGCTAAGAAGAAGGTATATCCTTCTGTTTATAGACGGAATATTGTATAAATATCTATTAAATCTAATAGGTTCATAACTTCTGTTAGTTTCTCTACATCTCTGTTTAATTTCTGTTTCCATGATCTGTCCATTGATGAGCTTGGGGTGTTGGAGTTGCCCGTGTGAGGTGCAATGTATGCTTTGAGCTTCAGTAAAGTTTCTTTTATGTATGTAGGTACCCTTGTATTTGGAGCATAGATATTTAGAATTGAGAGTTCATCTTGGTGGATTTTTCCTTTGATGAATATGAAGTGTCCTTCCTTATCTTTTTTTAATGATTTTTGGTTGAAAGTCAATTTTATTTGATATTAGAATGGCAATTCCAGCTTGTTTCTCTGGGCCATTTGCTTGGAAAAATTGTTTTTCAGCCATTTACTCTGAGGTAGTATCTGTCTTTGTCTCTGAAGTGTGTTTCCTGTATGCAGCAAAATGCTGGGTCCTCTTTACATATATAATCTGTTAGTCTATGTCTTTTTATTGGAGAATTGAGTGTTGATATTAAGGAATGGTGATTGTCACTTCCTGTTATATTCATTATTAGAGGTGGAATTATGTTTGTTAGTCTCTCTTTTGGTTTCATTGCAACAAAATTACATTCTTGCTTTCTGTATGGTGTCGTTTCTCTCCTTGTGTTGGAGTTTTCCATCTATTATCCTTTGTAGGGCTGCATTTGTAGAAAGATATTGCATAAAGTTGGCTTTGTCATGGAATATATTAGTTTCACCATCTATGTTAGTTCAAAATTTTGCTGCATACAGTAACTTGGGCTGGCATTTGTATTCTCTTAGGGTCTGTATGACATCTATCCAAGATCTTTCATAGTCTTTGCTGAGAAGTGTAATGTAATTCTTATAGGTCTGCCTTATATGTCACTTGACCTTTTTCCTTACTGCTTTTAATATTCTTTCTTTGTTTTGTGCATTTGGTGTTTTAACCTTTATATGACAAGAGAAATTTCTCTTCTGGTACAATCTATTTGCATTCTGTAGGCTTCACGTATGTTTATGGGCATCTCCTACTTTAGTTTAGAGAAGTTTTCTTCTATAATTTTGTTGAATATATTTATTGGCCCTTTCAGTTGCGAGTCTTCACTTTCTTCTATACCTATTATACTTAGGTTTGACCTTTTCATTGTGTCCTGGATTTCCTGTATGTTCTGGGCTAGGAGCTTTTTGTATTTTACATTATCTTTGACAGTTGTGTCAATGTTTTCTATGGTATCTTCTGCCCCCGAAATTCTCTCTTCTGTCTCTTGTATTCTGGTGGTGATGCTTGTATCTATGGCTCCTTGACCCTTCCTTTGGTTTTCTATATCTGGGGTTGTCTCACTTTGTGCTTTCTTCATTGTTTCTATTTCCATTTTCAATTCATTCACCTGTTTGATTGTGTTTCCCTGTAATTCTTTCAGGGATTTTTGTGCTTCCTCTATAAGGGCTTCTACTTGTTTACTTGTGCTTTCCTGCATTTCTCTAGGGGATTTCATTATGTCTTTCTTAAAGTCCTCCATTATTATCAAAATATGTGATTTCAAATCTAAGTCTTGCTTCTCTGGTGTGTTTGGATATCCAGTATTTTCTTTTGTGGGAGTACTGGGCTCTGATGATGCCAAATAATCTTTGTTTCTGGTGCTTAGATTCCTATGCTTGCCTCTAGCCATTGGGTTGTCTCTAGTGTTTGCTTGTCTTGCTGTTTCTGGGAGTGACTTGACCCTGCTGTAGGCCTCTGTGTCAGTACTGCTGTAGAACTGTTTTCCTGTTTTCTTTCAGCCTTTCCTGAGAACAGGTGCTCTGATTTCATGTGTGTTGGTGCTCCTAAAGACTGTCTTCCAGCTCTAGGTGCGGGCAGGAGTCAAAGGTCAAAGGATCCTGCCCCTGACTGCTCGTTTAGGTCCTTGCACCCAGCGAGCAAGTTGGCACTATGCTATTCCCTCTTGTGTCTGGACTGAGGGCAGAGGGTATTCTTCTCTGACTTCTCAGGAGTATCCACACTCCTGAGGTTCCAGCTCTCTCCCCCTAGGTATGTGGATGCAGGGAGCTGTTTGGCTGGATCAGTTCCGTCCTGGGCGCAGACCAGAACCGCGGGTACCAGCAGCTGTCTGTTCCTATATCCCTGTGTCCAGAGGCACTGTGCAGTTTCTGCATGGACCAGGGATGTGGGCCAAGGTGTGTAGAGGTGGCAGTCTGTCCTGTGGCCTCAGGATTTCTGCACTCCTGGGTTGTCTGCTCTCTTCCCCAAGGGATTTGGGTGCAGGAAACTCCTTTTTTAAATTTCATTATTTGGATTGCTGTTGCCTAGCTTTTTTAGTTCTTCATAAATGTTGAATATTAGCCCTCTGTCAGATGTATGGTTGGTGAAGATCCTTTCCCAGTTTGGAGGCTGCTGCTTTGTCCTGTTGACAGTATCCTTTGCCTTACAGTATGCTTTGCCCTTTCATGAGGTCCCCTTCATCAGTTGTTAATCTTAGAGCCTAAGCCATTGGTGTTCTCTTTAGGAAGTTGTCTCCTGTACCAACATGTTCAAGGCTAGCCCCAGTTTCTCTCCTATGAGATTTAGTGTATCTAGTTTTATATTGAGGTTCTTGATCCACTTGGACTTGACATTTGCGCAGGGTGATACCTATGGATATATTTGTATTCTTCTATAAATAGAGACCAGAATCATTTGTCAAAGATGTTTTTGATTTTTTATTTTATGGTTTTGGCTTCTTTATCAAAAAACAAGTGTCCATGGTGGCTGGGTTGATTTCTGGGCCTTTGATTTGATTGGTCAACCTCTGTCCCTATACCAATAGCATGCAACTTTTATTAATATTGCTCTATAGTACAGCTTGAGGTCAGGGATTGCTATTTGTCTTGAAGTTAATTTATTGGTAAGGATTGTTTTGTTTGTTCTGTTTTTTTCTTACATATGAAGTTGAGAATTGCTCTTTTAAGGTCTATAAAAATTGTGTTGGAATTTTGATGGGGATTGTATTGAATCTGTAGATTGCTTTTGGTAAAATGGTCATTTTTTTTCTATGTTCAACCAACTTAACCATCAGCAGGGGATATCTTTAAACTTTCTGATATCTTCTTCAATTTCTTTCTTCAGGGACTTGAACTTCTTGTCATACAGATCTTTCACTTCCTAGGTTAGAGTTATGACAAATATTGTATATTATTTGAGGCTCCTATAGAAGATGTCCTTTCACTAATTTCTTTCTCAGCATGTTTATCATTTGCATAAAGGAGAACTATTGATTTTTTGAATGGATGTTGTATCATCAATTTGCTGAAGTTGTTTATCAATCTTAGAATTTCTCTAGTAGAATTTTTTTAACTTATGTATGCTCTCTATCATTAACAAATAGCAATACTATGGCTCCTTGCTTTAAACTTGTATCACCTTGATCTCTATTATTTTTTTTTTTATTTGCTCTGGCTAGAACATCAAGGACTATATTGAATATATGCCTGTAGCCTCCTGGCCCAGAGAGGATAGTGATGGAGAGCACAGTGTAAGACTCTGTTGATGGCTTTAAAGTCTGAGGGTCTCGGGATGTTCTAGCTCTCAAACTGTACTGAAATGTTGATGATAACTTCTAAAAAGTCTTAAAATCTTTCTTGCTCTTTCTCATTCTGAGGGTAAAGGGCTACTGGCTTAGGTGATGGACATCTGTAGCCTAACAGGGGAGGATTAAGTAATGTGGCCTCTGTTCTATCTCAGCAGGAACTGTATGTCCCTAACTTTTGGCTTGTTAATAGGAAGTCCTAGGAAGAAAAAGGGACACTTTGAAAAGTAATTATAAAGTTTATTACTAAGTTATAATGAGTTTCCTATTAAAGCTATCTAAGGAGAAAAACAAAAAGATCCTAAGCAGGGAAAGGGAAAAAATCTTCTAAGTGGGGAAAGGGTAAATTTTTTTCTCTAGGCAGGGAAAGGCAAATATTTCTAGTAAGGGAAAAAGTCTTCCAGTGGGGGAAAGGAAAAATTCTTCTAAGGGAAAAAACTACTCTCTCATCTCCTTGTCCTCAGTACTTATACATCTTTCATAATGCATGATCACATATTTAAAAGTTCATCACAAGTTCTCTCTCTCTCTCTCTCTCTCTCTCTCTCTCTCTCTCTCTCACACACACACACACACACACACACACACACACACACACACACACTCACACAAATCAAATGATCCCTCTTCCACCTAGTTCTTTGTGTTGGGACAGACTGATTGCCAGAAGACCCCATATCCTGAGGCAACCAGAAGATCTGCCGCACTCAGAGCATTTGGTAAGCACCCTCCTGAAGTCCCGCAGCTGCTACTGGAAGCATAGTGGACTCAGGGACCCATCACTCCTCGAAAATCCCTCCCACCAAAAACCATTCCCATTTTGCCCTGTTCCTTTTGTTTAGACAGTCTGCTAGATAGTCTTCTCCCTGGAAGATGCCAAATCCTGAAGCATACCAGAAAATCCCCAGCATTGAGAGTATTTAATAAGAACTCTCAGAGCACGTGATATCACACCCTGAGGTATCCCAGGAGATCTGCTGCAATCAGGGCTTCTGACACCAGCGCTTGAAACATCCCAAGAGACTTACTGCACTCAGAACACCACAGCTTGAAGGCATCCCAGGAGTTCCTCTGTACATAGGGCAACTGGGTAACCAACAATACAGCCTGAACACCTCCCCTGGGGCTTTGTGACATGCAAGGCAACTGACCCAAAAGACTGAAAGCCTCTTTGGTGTTCTGCTGCACACAGGGAAACAGAAACCATAGAGCATAGGGCTCCCTGGAGAATAGCTTAACACAGGACAACAGCTTGACTGGTCCTCTGAAGACCCAACAGTCTGCAGGCCTCCCAAGAGAGCCACTACAGCAAGGACAACAGAGCAGAGGCTTCTCTGCACCTCTGAGGACCCCACATTTGGAAGGCACAACAGGACATTTGCTACAGCAAGGGCCACAGGCTTATCAGGAGACCTGAAGCAACCCAGTGGCAAAAGAGGCAGAGTCTAGACAGACCAAGAAACACCAGGGATAACCATATGGTGAGAAACAAGGACAAGACAATGAGCAACAGAAGCCAATATATGTGGGCATCAGAATCCAGTTCTCCCACCACAGGAAGCCCTGAATACACCAACACCACTGAAAATCAGGAAGCTGACCCAAAATCCTATCTCATGAAGATAATAATGTCCTTTAAGGAGGGTATAAGTAATTTACTGAAAGAAATAGAGAAAAATACAGGTAAACCGATAGAAGACCTTAAAGAGAAAACAAATAAATCTCTTAAGGAAACCACAATTTAATAGGTAAAGGAATTGCATAAAGCAGTCCAAGACCAAAAGTGAAAGTAGACAATAGAGAAAACACAAATGCAGCCCTGGAAATGGAAAACCTAGGAAGGAGGTCAGGAATTACAGATGTGAGCATCACTAACAGAATACAAGAGATAAAAGAGAGAATCTCAGGTATAGAAGTTACGGTAGAAGAGATTGACACAACTGTCAAAGAAAATTGACAACAGAAAAAAAATCTCCTAACCCAAAGCATCCAAGAAGTCCAGGACACAATAAAAAGACATAAATAAGAATAATTAGAATAGAGAAAAATCAAAATTCCCAGCTAAACAGACCTGAACATATCTTCAACAAAATCATAGAGGAAAACCTTCCCAACCTAAAGAAAGACATGGCCATAAAGGTGCAAGAAGCCTATAGAGCACCAAACAAATGGGATCAGAAAAGAAAATCCTCTCATCACATAATAATCAAAAGAATAAATGCACAGAACAAAGAAAGAATATTAAAAGTTGCAAGGGAAAAGGGCCAAGTGATATACAAAGGTACATCTATCAGGATTATACCAGACTTCTCAAGAGAGACTATGAAAGCCAGAAAAGCCTGTGAAGAGACCATGCAGACTCTAAGAGAATACAAATGCCAGATCAGGGAATTATACCCAGCAAAACTCTCAATCAAGATAATTGGTGAACACAAAGTATTCCAGGACAAAACAAAATCCAAACAGTATCTATCTAGCAATTCAGGCCTATAGAGTATCCTAAAAGGAAAACTACAACACAAGGAAGGTACCTACACCAAAGAAAAGACAAGATATTAAGCATCTCACAACAAAGTGAAAGGGGGAGAACTGCAAGCACATAAAGTCACCTACAAAAAAATTAAAACAAACAAAAAACAAAAAATAAAGAACTAACACTCATCTGTCTTTAATATCTCTTAATATTAATGGACTCAACTCATCTATAAAAAGACATACGGTAACAGACTAGATATGCAAACAAGATCTAGAATTTTGCTGCATATGAAAAATACACTTCAATAACAAAGACAGACACTATCTCATAGTAAAATAATGGAAAATTTCTTCCAAATAAATGGTCCCAGGAAACAAGCTGAAGTTGCCACCCTAATATCTAATAAAATAGACTTTCAACCCTAAGATATCAAGTGAGATAAGGAAGGACACTTCATATGAATAAAAGGGAAAATCCACCAAAAGAAGTCTCAATTCTGAACATCTATGCCCCCAAATCAAGGGTATCCACATTTATAAAAGGAACTTTATTAAAGCTCAAAATACACATTTAACTGCATACAATAATACTGAGACTTTAACACCCCACTCTCACCAATGGATTGGTCATTGAAACAGAAACTGAACACAGACACAGTGAAACTAATAAATATTATGAACCAAATGAATTTAACAGATATCAAAAGAATATTTCACCCTAAAACAAAGGAATATACCTTCTTCTTGGCACCTTATTGTACTTTTGTCAAAATTGAACATGTCACCTTGGACAAATCTTAAGTCCAATTGGATCAAGAATCTCAATATAAAACCATATACTGAATCTAATAAAAGCGAAAATGGGAAAGAGCCTTAAACTCATTGGCACGATGGGAATTTCCTAAACAGAACTCCAGTGGCTCATGCTCTAAAATCAAGAATTGCTAAATGGGACCTCATGAAACTAGAAAGCTTCTGTAAGGCAAAAGACATAGTCAACATGACAAACTGGTATCCTAAAGACTGGAAAAAAACCTTCACTAACCACACATACGATAGAGGGCAAACATCCAAAATATACAAAGAACTCAAGAAGCTAACCATCACAAAACCAAACAACCCAATCAAAAAATGGTTATAGAAATAAACCAGAAATTCATAACAGAGGAATCTTAAATGGCTCAGAAGCACCTAAAGAAATGCTCAATTTCCTTAGTGATCAGAGAAATGCAAATCAAAATAACCCTGAAATTCTACCTTACTCCAATCAGAATGGCTAAGATCAAAACCTCAGGTAACAACACATGCTGGTAAGGATGTGAAGAAAGAGGAACACTCCTCCATTACTGGTGGGATTGCAGACTGGTAAAACCACTCGGGAAATAAATTCGGAGGTTCCTCAGATAATTGGAAAGAGATTACTTGAAGACATAGCAATAATACTTTTGGGCAAATACCCAAATGATGCCCCACCATGCCATAGAGGTATGTGCTCCACTATGTTCATAGTGACCTTATTTGTGATAGCCAGAAGCTGGAAACAACCCAGATTTCCCAAGACAGAAGAATGAGTAGAGAAAAATGTGGTTCATTTACACAATGGAATGCTACTCAGCTATTCAGAATGATGGCATCCTGAGTTTTGCAGGCAAATGAATGGAACTAGAAAATAACATAAACAATGTCATAGATAATGTAGTTGTATAAGTATGTGGAAATTACAATTTGCTTATACTTAAATTTGCTTAATGATGAATTTCATGAACATTATTCCCATCATTAATAAATATATTAATATAGAAATTAATTTATATAAACCTAAAGTATAATTTCTGCTAATACAGGCCTTCATTTTGTTTTATGGATAAATAATTTTGAATACTGTCATACATTGAATGGGGAAATTATATTCATTTGACTATAACATCTATATGCTACAAAATATTAAGAATCTTTAGTGAAAAAATCATTCCCTTATATCTGGATTCAAATGAATGTCTTTATGAACCTAAGTATAATGATCACAGGAGATCTAATGCTTCACTAAGCCTTGATATAATATATGCAGCACATTGGACTGTGATATTTTTAAATTGCTTTAAAATGCAAATTATTTTTTAGTTCTTGATGTATTTCTTTCAGATCTTGAGTATCTGGTCAATGCAATATTCTGTTCAAAGTAAGAGGCTTTCAAAACCCAGCACTATCTTTCTGACAAGAAAGATAACCTTTCTCTCCTCTTAAACAGTTATTCACAATTATTTGATATCATTTATCTGCTTTCCACAGTGTTCCGACAGCTCTGGCATTTTGCCATGCTCACTGCACTTTTCTCTCAGATGATATGTTAGGGGAAAACTTAGAGTTGGCTTCCTCTAGCTCTGATTCTTAATGGATACAGAAAACTATTACATCCAATGACATATGTCAGAAAAGACTTTGAATTACATTTTAATGGCATACTTACCCTGAAAGAATGAAGGAATCCCAAAAGACAAACACTATAATAATATTTAAATTTAAATAAATATGTATATTACTTTGTTATAATGCTATTATAATTTATCAATAAAAATATATTTAAAAATAAAATTGATACACATTTCAGAAAAATTTAAAAATGTCAATTTCAGCTACATTAAAGTGTAGCTGTAATTGTTACACTTACATGTATTTTATAGGCTATTTAAACTCTAAGTTTTACGTGAATTTATATACATATGCATATAATATTGTGATACAATCAATTTCATCATATAAAATGCATTCAAACATTTTGTGTGACTTGTATGTTGTTTATAAAACATGTCTAAAATTTTTTCTGCCTAATTTACTTAATAACATGTCTGATTTTCATTTTTGTAGAATATTATATAATTCCTAGTTTTTAAATTAATTTCAAAAGTCTTAAGTTATCTTGTTTGTTTATGAAAGCAATTCTTTCCTGAAACCTTCATTCTTAATCTCTCAGGTGGGAGACACTCACATGTGTGGAGCTTGCCTTTGATTCTGCTAATGATCTAACCAGAGCTATCAAAGGAGAAATATGGTTAAAAAAGTAAAACATTAGGAAAGATACTATAGACTGTAATCTAGTGTTGAGCTTCTATTATTAAACTAAAGTAGACATATTATGCCTCTACAAACCTCACAGACTATCGCAAATCAGAAAGTTGTAAAAAATATGAGACAATTATATAGGAAGACCAGAATTAAACAGTATCTTCTAAACATACTAGGACCATATACTCATAAACTCAGACCTGCTGTAATTGGTTGTAAAAGAAGTTTCACCAAATCAAATTAAACAAAATTCAAGCAGGGCTTATGGATAAGCTCATAAATCCCTAACCCTGATTGAAGGGGTATTGACAGTTGATGGCTTCAGAGGATATAGCTTACAATGTTTAAGAGCTGGATATAAAATTAACTCAAACAAAAGAGTATCCTTCCTCTACTCAAAGGATAACCAGGCTGAGAAAGAAATTAGCAAAATGACACCCTTGAGAAGAATTGCAAATAACATAAAATACCTCACTGTGACTCTAACCAAGAAAGTGAAAGATTTGTATGACAAGAACTTCAAGTATCTGAAGAAAAAAATTGAAGATGTCAGAAGATGGAAAGATCTCCCATGCTCATGGATTGGCAGGATTAATATAGTAAAAATGGCCATTTGCCAAAAGCTATCTAGAGATTCAATGCAATCCCTATGAAAACTAGAACTCAATTCTTCATAGAGATAGAAAGAGCAATTGCCAGATTCATCTGGAATAACAAAAATCCGAAGATAGCAAAAACTATCCTCAACAATAAAATAAATTGTTGGAGAAACATCATCCCTGACCTCAAGCTATATTGTGGAACAACAGTAGTAAAACTGTACGGTATTGGTACAGAGAAGCAGGTAGATCAATGGAATAGAATTGAAGACCAAGAAATAAACCCATACACCTATGGTCACTTGATCTTTGACAAAGGAGCTAAAGCCATTCACTGAAAAAAAAGATGGCATTTTCAAAAATTGGTGCCGGTTCAACTGGAAGTCAGCATGTAGAAAAAATGAAAATTGATCAAAACTTAGTGCCCTGTATAAAGCTTAAGTCCAAATGAATGAAATACCTTTACATAACACCATGTACACTCAAACTAATAGAAGAAAAAGTGGGGAAGAGCCTTGAACACATGGGCACTGGGGAAATTTTCTAGAACAAAACACAAATGACTTGTACTCTAAGATCGAGAATCAACAAATGAGACCTCATAAAATTGCAAAGCTTCTGTAAAGCAAAGGACACTGTCATTAGGACAAAACAGCAACCAACAGATTGGAAAAAGATCTTTACCAATCCTTCAACCGATGGAAGGCTAATATCTAATATATACAATGAACACAATAAGTTAGACTCAAGAGAGTCAAATAATGCTATTAAAAATTAGGGTACAGAGCTAAAGAAAAAATTCTCAGCTGAGGAATATGGAATAACTGAGAAGCACCTAAAGAAATGTTCAAAATTCTCAGCTGAGGATGTTGTTCCATCATCACTCATCACAGTGATGGGCGATGTTCATCTATCACTCAGGTGACAACAGATGCTGGCAAGGATTTGGAGAAAGAGGAACAGCCCTCTATTGTTGGTTAGATTGCAAATGTTACAACCACTCTGGAAATCGGTCTGGAGATTCTTTGGACAATTGGATATAGTACTGCCTGAGGACTCGGCTTTACCACTCCTGGGCAAATATCCAAATGATGCTCCAATGCATAAAAAGGACACATGCTCCACTATGTTCATAGCAGCCTTATTTATAATAGCCAAAAGTTAGAAAAAACCCAGAGGCCCTTCAACAGAGGAATAGATACAGAAAATATGGTACATCTACAAAATGGAATATTACTCAGCTATCAAAAACAAAGACCTCATGAAATTCATAGGCAAATGGATGGAACTAGAAAATATCATCCTGAGTGATGTAACTCAATCACAAAAAAGAAAAAAAAAACACATGGTATGCACACACTGATAAGTGGATATTAGCTCAAAAGCTCAAGTTACCCAAGATACAATCCATAGACCACATGAAGCTCAAGAAGAAAGATGACCAAAGTGTGGATACTTCAAACCTTCTTAAAAGGGGTAATAAAAATATTCATAGGAGGAGATATGGAAACAAAATTTGGAGCAGAGACTGAAAGAGTGACCATTCAGTGTATGCCCCACTTGGTTAAACAGCCCATATATATTCAGCCACCAAACCCAGATAATATTGATGAAGCCAAGAAGTGCATGCTGTCAGGAGCCTGATATAGCTGTCACCCGAGAGACTCAGCCAGAGCATGATAAATTTAGAGGCGAATACCAGCAGTAAACCATTGGGCTAAGAATGGGATCCCCATTGGAGCAGTTAGAAAAAGTTTTGAAAGAACTGAAGGGGCTTGCAATCCCATGATAACAATACCAATCAACCAGAGGTTGCAGGGACTAAACTACTACCCAAAGGGTAGACATGGAAAGACCCATGGCTTCAGCTGCATATGTAGCAGATGATGGCCTTGTTTGGGCATCATTGGGAGGAGAAGCTCTTGTTCCTACCAAGCCTGGACACCCCCAGTGTAAGGGAATGTCAGGATAGGAAAGAGGGTGGTTGGGGAGGGGGAACACCCTCATAGAAGAAGGGGGAGGAGGGATTTGATAGGGACAGGAACCTGAGAAAGGGAATAATATTTGAAATGTGAATAAAAAATTATCCAGTAAAAAATGAAGCATTTGACCCCTGCAAGGTAGACATCAATCCTATAGATGAACCTGATTCTAAGAGAATTTGATCAGCACAAATTGGACTCAAAGAATTATTATAAAAAAAAGACCAGAACTTGGGATAGATTATAGATATAAAATCTGTTTCTGGTAAAAGCTATAGGAGCAGTAGCTTATTAATATAATCAATATAGTATATGAAAATTTAATACTCCCTTCCTCCCTCTCTCCCTCCCTCTCTCCCTCTGTTTTGACCCATTTTCCCAATTCCATGGTACACTCAATAAAATAAATAAATGAAAAAAGAGAAAATTTTAAAAAGTCGCAATACATACTATTTAACGATGGTAACAAGAATCACATAATAGAGTATATTAAATACACCAACAGATTTGAAGACATATTGTAGTCTGTTCAGTGTGCATGACTGGAACATGATGGCTTTGGCTGCTGTACCTCTTGCACTGAGGTACTTAGATACAGATCAGAAGTTGACATTTTCAAAAGTCTGAATTATCTGCCTTATTTTGTTGTTAGCAGTATGTAAATATTCTAAACACAGGAATCAGGCTTACTATTGTTCAACAATTGAAATATGTTCAAAGAAATATTCCTTTTTCATTTTTCCTGGCATGTTCATAATAACATGCAAACCTTGACTGCATACTAGACTTGGCTCCCAGATTTAACACATAGATAAGCTTCTACAGAGTGTATACATTTGAAACATTGTTTTAATCATGGATATATATATATATATATATATACATATATATATATATAGAGAGAGAGAGGGAGAGATACAGATACAGATATAGATATAGATACAGATATAGATATAGATGCATAGAATCAGAAGAATGAAATAACTACAGGAAGGAGAACTTTTCAATACTATTGTGATTTTATGGGACAAGTCTCTAGTATGTGGTTCAATACTGGCTGAAACATTCGTACTGTCAGTTCTCACATACACATACACAAACATTTGTTTGTTTTCTTATATGTGTATATATAGTTCTCTTTTGCTCTGTGTGTGTGTATATGTGTGTGTGTGTGTATGTGTGTGTGCATTTGCACATGCACATGTGTGTGCTGTATGTTTTAATTCAAGGTAAATATGCAAGGAAAAAACTAAAATGGTATCCATTCCCATGGATACAACTGAAAATCTTGAGTAAGTGTGTGTGGATAATTACTTGTATTTCCTTGTTTAGTGGCTGCATGTTAAGAACAACCTTTTGGAATACAAGATACTTTTAAGACATTTGATTAATTTTGAAGCTTGTAGATATATTAAAAGTATAAAAAGCATTCTATTATTTAAATTGAATAGTTTCCAAACTCATTAACTATTAATAAAAGCTAACTTGTGTTCCTGTGAGGTAAAAACTAAAATTATAGTATATATATATATATATATATGTATATATATATGTATGTATATATATGTAACAGTTATAATTTCTACTAAAATTTAAAAGTAATAGACAATTTTATTATATACATATAATTTATATGAAATCTATATGGAGATTTTCCATCTATAAAATTTGTGTACTCTTTGCATGTCCAAGCTATTAAAAAGCCACATCCAATTTCATTAAAAAATTGAAATTTATATTTATTTTTGTTATGTTAGAGGAAATATTTTTTAATCTTTATTAACTTGAGTATTTCTTATTTACATTTTGATTGTTTTTCCCCTTCCCAGTTTCCTGGCCAAAATCCCCCTAACGCCTCCCCCTCCCCTTCTACATGGGTTTCCAATCCACATCCTCCCCCCATTACCACCCCCACCCAACAATCATGTTCATTAGGTTTTCAGTCTTGGAAAGACGAAGGGCTTCCCCTTCCACTGGTCCTCTTACTAGGCTATTCATTGCTACCTATGAGGTTGGAGCCCAGGGTCAGTCAATGTATAGTCTTTGGATAGTGGCTTAGTCCCTGGAAGCTCTGGGTGGTTGGCATTGTTGTTCATATGGGGTCTCGAGCCCCTTCAAGCTCTTATATTCCTTTCTCTGATTCCTTCAACGGGGGTTCCCTTCTCAGTTCAGTGATTTGCTGCTGGCATTCGCCTATATATTTGCTGTATTCTGGCTATGTCTCTCAGGAGAGATCTACATCTGGTTCCTGTCGGCCTGCACTTCTTTGCTTCATCCATCTTATCTAGTTTGGTGGCTGTATATGTATGGGCCACATGTGGGGCAGGCTCTAAATGGGTGTTCCTTCTGTCTCTGTTCTAAGCTTTGCCTCCCTATTACCTGCCAAGGGTATTCTTGTTCCGCTTTTAAAGAAGGAGTGAAGCATTCACATTTTGGTCATCCTCCTTGAGTTTCATGTGTTCTGTGTATCTAGCATAATTCAAGCATTTGCTCTAATAGCCACTTATCAATGAGTGCATACCATGTGTGTTTTTCTGTGATTGGCTTGCCTCACTGAGATGATATTTTCCAGTTCTATCCATTGAGATGGATCCTCAGGCAGTTCAATGTCCAGTGTTCTGAGGAACCTCCAGACTGATTTCAGAATGGTTGTACCAGTCTGCAATCCCACCAACAATGGAGGAGTGTTCCTCTTTCTCCGCATCCTCGCCAGCATCTGCTGTCACCTGAGTTTTTGATCTTAGCCATTCTCACTGGTGTGAGGTGAAATTTCAGGGTTGTTTTGATTTGCATTTCCCTTATGACTAAAGATGTTGAACATTTCTTTAGGTGTTTCTCAGCCATTCGGCATTCCTCAGCTGTGAATTCTTTGTTTAGCTCTGAACCCCTTTTTTTAATAGTGTTATTTGTCTCCCTGCGGTCTAACTTCTTGAGTTCTCTGTATATTTTGGATATAAGCCCTCTATCTGTTGTAGGATTGGTAAAGATCTTTTCCCAATCTGTTGGTTGCCGTTTTGTCCTAACCACAGTGTCCTTTGCCTTACAGAAGCTTTGCAGTTTTATGAGATCCCATTTGTTGATTCTTGATCTTAGAGCATAAGCCATTGGTGTTTTGTTCAGGAAATTTTTTCCAGTGCCCATGTGTTCCAGATGCTTCTCTAGTTTCTCTTCTATTAGTTTGAGTGTATGTGGTTTGATGTGGAGGTCCTTTATCCACTTGGACTTAAGCTTTGTACAGGGTGATAAGCATGGATCGATCTGCATTCTTCTACATGTTGACCTCCAGTTGAACCAGCACCATTTGCTGAAAATGCTATCTTTTTTCCATTGGATGTTTTTGGCTCCTTTGTCAAAAAAATCAAGTGACCATAGGTGTGTGGGTTCATTTCTGGGTCTTCAATTCTATTCCATTGGTCTGTCTGTCTGTCTCTGTACCAAAACCATGCAGTTTTTATCACTATTGCTCTGTAATACTGCTTGAGTTCAGGGATAGTGATTCCCCCGTGAAGTCCTTTTATTGTTGAGGATAGTTTTAGCTATCCTGGGTTTTTTGTTATTCCAGATGGATTTGCAAATTGTTCTGTCTAACTCTTTGAAGAATTGGATTGGTATTTTGATGGGGATTGCATTGAATCTGTAGATCGCTTTTGGTAAAATGGCCATTTTTACTATATTAATCCTGCCAATCCATGAGCATGGGAGATCTTTCCATTTTCTGAGGTCTTCTTCAATTTAACAAGCTGTATTTAAATAAGGATTTAAATACATTACATAACATTGAAATTGGAAGGGAAAAGAATACCAAAAGACCAGTTTATTCGTTTACATGGAACTGGGCTGCAACTCGTTTTGAGTTGAAGTCTCTACAGTTAGCCACAAGGTTAATGACACCAGCTTGATTTTTGCTCCCTCCTTGTAAGTTTAACTGATATCCGGCTGATCTTACCCTTCATGTTTCAGCATCCCTTCGTTAGTATAGATATGCCTAAATATAGTGCCCTAGTGGTGAGGTAATATCCATGACTTCTCTAGAAAGGTGGCCTTTTCTTAATTCTGCCTACCTGGTCAGACACCAGGGTTTTTTTTTTTTTTTTTTAATTTTTTTTTTGCCAGAAACTCTATATATTGATATAGCTGCAGTAGTTACCCATACTCTTGGTCACCTGAGCTGTTCAAATGGTGATACTCTTCTAGGGTAGGAGTCTCTGTCAAGGGAGTCCCAATAAACTTCTGTTCACATATACCCATCATATAGCTGTGATTTGGGGGTTCTTGCTTGCCTGAAACCCTGTTATTGCTTTGTTTCAGGGCAGAAACTGTCAGGGATTACTGCTTAACCTGTGTAAATGAGGCACTTCAAGATCTGGCTTTTTTCAGTTTATTGCATGAAGGAGTTACACTATTCCAAGTTAAAAGTATACCCTAAATGAGTACATTAGACAAGCTGTAAGGTTTCTAAACTTGTGACAAGGGACAGAAGGGAAATTCTACTCATTGCAAGGAAATCCTCACTTAAGCTTCAGAAAGCTACAAGCACTTAAAATCCATGAATCTTCAGCTGATCGTCCTTAGCCAGTCCAATTTCTATCAGGAACTGGCATATATTCTTGCATTGGTCATCTTGTAGCTGAATTATTTCTCCATATTCTGCATGTTCAATTACAGTACAATTGCAAGCAAATTTCTTAAACGTCTTCATTAGTGTTGAATTTTGTCAAACTCTAAGGGAGTTCTTCATGTCTTTCTTGAAGTCCTCAAGCATCATGATCAAATATGATTTTGAAACTAGATCTTGCTTTTCTGGTGTGTTGGATATTCAGTGTTTGCTTTGGTGGGAGAATTGGGCTCTGATGATGCCATGTAGTCTTGGTTTCTGTTGCTTGTGTTCCTGTGCTTGCCTCTCACCGTCAGATTGTCTCTGATGTTTCTTTGTTCTGCTATTTCTGACAATGGGTAGACCGTCCTACAGGCCTGTGTGTCAGGAGTGCTCTAAACCGGTTTTCCTGTTTTCTTCCAGCCAGTTATAGGAACAGAGTGTTCTGCTTTCGGGAGTGTAGTCTTTCCTGCCTTCTGGTCTTCAGCTGTTCCTGTGGGCCTGTGTTCTGAGTTGACCAGGAAGGTCGCTTGGAGGAGAAAAGTTGGTGGTACCTGTGGTTCCTTGGCTCAAGTTGTTCGTGGGGGAATTCTTTTGAGCTCCCCATGAGGACGGCTACCAGGACGGCCTGCGTATCCTTTTCTGGGAGCTCCTGTGCTCTGGGGTCCCAGATGGTGTTATGTGTCTTCCTCTGGAGTCAGAAATGTGGGCAGTGTGTAGTTTCTTCTGGCCTCCCAGGCATGTCTGGCCCTCTGAAGGTTTAGCTCTCCCTCCCATAGGATTTGGGTGCAGAGAGCTGTTGTTCAGTCCCTTCAGGTCCCGGCGGTGTCTGGACTGAGTGGGACCTGCCATTCCATTTCCCCTGTCTTCCAGTTCCCAGAGGCCCTATATTGTTTCCTCATGGACCAGGGATGTTGGTAGGGGTGGGCAGTATTGGTGGTCTCTCCCGCTCTGCCGTCTCAGGGGTGCCCATCTGTCTGGGTGGTGAGCTCTCTCTCTCCCATGGGTTTGGGAGCCTCAGTATATGTTTTTATCTATTATGGGAAAGTTAATTTGTGGAGTTCAAAGAACTATACTGAAAGATATTTAGGTAATATTCAATTTACAGCCATCCATACCTAAATATTTTTTAGGGAAGGATGTTTTGCTTATATTAGTAACCATTTGAGTTACTTATTGGTATGTATGCTCAAATTAATGTCCTTGGTCAACAATTATGTCAGAGACTCAGTGTGTTTTCAATGTAGTGTTCAGAAACATTTCTAAAGGCCAGATTCATTCCATCATGATGAGCCTGCCCTTTCCTACACTTTTATGTGAAGATAGATATGATGCTGTTCACAGAGAAGGATCTGTTTTGATAACTGACATTTAAAAATATCAATACTGCTAGTGAGGTTGCTCTATGATCCATTATAACAAAAAAAAAACAAAAGGTTTATTTATATATTATTCATATGCAGATATTGTACCATTTTTGAAAGCACTGCCTTTCTACTGGCCTTTACAGGTTTGGCTCATCACTAGATGTTGCAGATGCATCATGGATAATATATTTGGGTGTGTTTATGTCTGTGTGTTTGTGGGTATTTCCCTTGTTTTCCATGGTATGGAATTGCTTATTTCCTGTGTTTGCTTGAATCTCTGCATCAGGGAGAAACAAAGAAAGAAATGAAAGTCTTTCTAGAATTCACTGAAAAGAAAGGCACAACATACCCAATTCGATGGGGCACAGTAATAGGAGTCGTAAGAGGAAAGTTACTAACATTAGGTGCCTTCTTAACGAAATTATCCTTCTTGTGTTGTAGATTTAGCTAATATTTAATGTGGGGCTTGGATTGCGGATAGATATTGTTGGAATTTGTACTTGTCTTTAAATTTCTCATTTTCCCTTCTTTACCATCTGACTTTGCTAATTGGTTTCAAGTTGTCCCCTATCTCCTGGATCAGAATCAAAAATCTTTCACAGGTCTTTCATATCTGGCCTGAAGTGACTTACCCCTGACCTTTTCTGAGATGGTTCTTTGTCAAATATACAGAATGACTCTATACTGTGCAAAAGAAGACAAAATGTTCCCTTTTTACGACTCAAGTGAACTAGTTAATCTATTCAGTCAACAAACCACCCAGAGATTATTCCGTGCCTAATACCCAGATTTGGAAATAGAGAATAAATAAATGAGTATTGAGTGAAATATTACCAGGCAATCCATCAGAGAAATCACTTGAAAAAGCATGTACTTAAATATTCATCTGTACACACTTAGCCCTCCAAAATACACAGCCATTATTACTGTATATTTTTGCATTGGTATTAAGAATTTTGATAATATCTGAATAGTAATATGTAATGTGACCAGCAGAACTGCAGAACTTCATCTGCTTTATCTTTTGAAACAGTCCTCATTATTATTATTATTATTATTATTATTATTATTATTATTATTTCTGAAAACAAGCTGTATTTAAATAAGGATTTAAATACATTACATAACATTGAAATTGGAAGGGAAAAGAATACCAAAAGACCAGTTTATTCGTTTACATGGAACTGGGCTGCAACTCGTTTTGAGTTGAAGTCTCTACAGTTAGCCACAAGGTTATTGACACCAGCTTGATTTTTGCTCCCTCGTTGTAAGTTTAACTGATATCCGGCTGATCTTACCCTTTATGTTTCAGCATCCCTTCGTTAATATAGATCTGCCTAAATATAGTGCCCTATTGGTGAGCTAATATCCATGATTTCTCTAGAAAGGTGGCCTTTTCTTAATTCTGCCTACCTGGCCAGACACCAGGGTTTTTTTGTTTTTGTTTTTGTTTTTTGTTTTTTTTTTGTTTGTTTGTTTGTTTTTTTTGCCAGAAACTCTATATAGTGACATAGCTGTGGTAGTTACCCATACTCTTGGTCACCTGAGCTGTTCAAATGGTGATACTCTTCTAGGGTAGGGGTCTCTGTCAAGGGAGTCCCAATAAACTTCCGATCACATATACCCATCATATAGCTGTGATTTGGGGGTTCTTGCTTGCCTGAAACCCTGTTATTGCTTTGTTTCAGGGCAGAAACTGTCAGGGATTACTGCTTAACCTGTGTAAATGAGGCACTTCAAGATCTGGCTTTTTTCAGTTTATTGCATGAAGTGGTTACACTATTCCAAGTTAAAAGTATACCCTAAATGAGTACATTAGACAAGCTTTAAGGTTTCTAAACTTGTAACAAGGGACAGAGGGGAAATTTTACTCATTGCAAGGAAATCCTCACTTAAGCTTCAGAAAGCTACAAGCACTTAAAATCCATGTATCTTCAGCTCTTCGTCCTTTCCAGTCCAATTTCTATCAGGAACTGGCATATATTCTTGCATTGGTCATCTTGTAGCTGAATTATTTCTCCATATTCTGCATGTTCAATTACAGTACATTTGCAAGCAAATTTCTTAAACGCCTTCACTAGTTTCTTTTTTAAAATTTTTATTAGACATGTTCCTTTACTTACATTTCACATGTTATTCCCTGTCTGAGTTTCCTGTCCATAAGACCCCATCTCTTCCACTCCCTCTCCCCCATACAGATATTCCTCTGTACATCGTCCATATTGCCCCCATCCCCATACTCCCCTCCACTGGGGTTCCAACCTTGCCAGGACCAATTGCTACCCCTTCCCCTGGTGCCCCAAAATGGCTATTCTCTGCTACACATGCAGTTGCAGCCCTGGGTCAGTCCATGTATAGTCTTTCAGTAGTGGTTTAGTCCCTGAAGCTCTGGTGTATTTGCATTGTTGTTTTTATGGGGTTGCAAACTCCTTCAACTCTTTCAATACTTCCTCTAAATTCCCCCAAGGGTGTCCTGTTCTCAGTTCAGTGATTTCCTGCTAGAATTGCCCTCTATATTGGACATGCTCTTGAAATGTCTCTCAGGAGAGATCTATTCTGGTCCCTTTTAGCATGCATTTTTTAGCTTCATCAATCTTACCTAGTTTTGTGGCTGTAAATATATGGGCTTCATGTGAGGCAGGCTCTGAATGGCCATTCCTTTAGTTGCTGCTCTACACTTTGCTTCCATGTCCCCTCCCATGGATAATTTGTTCCCGTTTTAAGAAGGAGTAGGATCATCTGTATTTTTGTCCTCCTTCTTCTTGAGCTTCCTGTGGTCTGTGGATTGTATCTTGGGTAATTCGAGCTTTTTGGCTAATATCCACTTAACAATGCTTGCATACCAAGTGTGATTTTCTCTGATTGAGTTACCTCACTCAGCATGATACTTTTTAGTTCATTCCATTTGCCTATGAATTTCATGAAGTCATTGTTTTTGATAGCTAAGTAGTACTCAATTGTGTAGATGTACCATATTTTTTAATCCATTCCTCTGTTGAAGGGCATCTGGCTTCTTTCCAGCCTCTGCTTGTTATAAATAAGGTTGCTATGAACATAGTGGAGCATGAGTCTTTGTTGTATATTGGAGCATCTTTTAGGAATATGCCCTGGAGAAGTATAGCTGGGTCCTCAGTAAGGGAAATGTCCAATTTTCTGAGGAATCTCCAGAATGATTTCCAGAGTGACTGTACCAGTTTGCAAATTCACGAACAATGGAGGAGTGCTCCTCTTTCTCCACATCACAGCCAGCATCTGCTGGCATCAGAGTTTTTTATCTTAGCCACTCTGACTGGTATGAGGTGGAATCACAGGGTTGTGTTGATTTGCATTTCTCTGATGACTAAGGATGTTGAATGTTTCTTTAGGTGCCTTTTGGCCATCCATTAATTCTCAGCTGAGAATGTTTTGGTTTGCTCTGTACCACATTTTTAAATAAGGCTATTTGTCTCTCTGGAGTCTAACTTCTTGAGTTCTTTGTATATTTTGGATTTTAGTCATCTATCAGATGTAGAATTGATAAAGAATTTTTCCCAATCTGTTGGTTGCCATTTTGTCCTAACAATAGTGTCTTTTGCTTTACAGAAGCTTTGCAGTTTTATGAGGTCCCATTTGTCCATTCTTGATCTTAGAATATAAGCCATTGCTGTGTTGTTTAGGAAATATTCCCTAGTGCCCATGTGTTAAAGATTCTTCCCCACCTTTTCTTCTATTAGTTTGAGTGTATCTCGTTTGATGTATAGGTACTTGATCCACTTGTACTTAAGCTTTGTACATGCTGATAAGAATGGTTTGAATTGCAATCTTCTACATGTTGACCCTCAGTTAACAATCACCATTTGTTGAAAATGCTGTCTTTCTTCCATTGGATGGTTTTAGCTTCTTTTTCAAAGATCAAGTGACCATAGGTGTGTGGGTTCATTTCTGGGTCTTCAATTCTCTTCCACTGATTTATTTGCCTGTTGCTGTACCAATACCATACAGTTTTTATGACTATTGCTATGAAATACTGAATGAAGTCAGGGATGTTGAGTCCCTGAATAGTTCTTTTATTATTGAGGATAGTATTTGCTCTCCTTTTTTTTTTATCCTGATGAATTTGTAAATTGCTCTTTCTATCTCTATAAAGAATTGGGTAGGACATTTGATGGGGATTGCATTGAATCTGTATATTGCTTTTGGCAAAATGGTCATCTTTACTATATTAGGCCTACCAATCCATGAGCATGGAAGCATTTCCATCTTCTGAGATCTTCCTCAATTTCCTTCTTCATTGATTTTAAGTTCTTTTCATACATATCTTTCACTTGCTTGGTTAAAATCACATCAAAATATTTTATATTATTGGGACTATTTTGAAGGGTGTAATTTACCTCATTTCCTTCTCAGCCTGTTTATCCTTTGAGTAGAGGAAGCCTACTGATTTGTTTGAATCAATTTTATACCCTGACACTTTGGTGAAGTTGTTTCACTAGTTTCTTTTTATTGTAATCACCAGTGATCCCTTGGACAATTGTCAGGGTCTTCCTGTTTCTCTGTTGAATTCTTATAAGGAAATAATCCTCAGTTCCAGCAGGAAGCAGGTCATCACCCACACTTGCATCATCAAAGGGGTTGAAAGAGTGGTGGTTCTGGATCGCAGACCTACAATATGATTCCCTTTCCTTAGTGGAAATGGCCTGCTGATGCAGCTGTGGAAGAAGGCAGGCTGCGATTAGGGGGTGGTGGTTGGGGCATAGTGTTGGAAGGAGCTGGTTTGAGGGGGAGGCAGCTGAATCCTTTGAAGCAGCTCAGTGACTAAGGTCCATAATTATTATTTTTAAGACCTGGGTATTGAAAAAATTGAGGTGCTCTAGACTCCAAACATAGGTAGATATTTTTTTTTCAGATTCTTGTCTAATTTTCATAAAGGTATCAAAATACTCATTTAAGAGTGGAAGACAAACACTTAAAATCTGATTGGTCATAGAGTCATTGGAAAACATCTTTTAGTATTTCCTTTTCTTTTTAAAATAATCTGTGCATTTCTTTCTTTCTTTCTTCCTTCCTTTCTTTCTTTCTTCCTTTCTTTCTTTCTTGTTGCTTTTCCATAGATACTGTTTTTTTTTGTTTTTTTAAAATATATTTTATTCACATTTTAATTTATATTTAAAATCTTATTCCCTTTCCTGGTTTACCATCCATAACCCCCATGCCTCCCCATCTCATCTCCCATCCCCCTTCTTCTATGAGGGTATTCCTTCTTTCAAAGCCCGAAATCCTTCCAGCCTCCCAATCCTGATATTCCCCTTCATTGGGTGATACAGCCTTGGGAGGACCAAGGGCTTCTCCTCTCATTCGTGCACAACAAGGCATAGAGAACTCCAAATAGATAGGACCAGAAAAAATTCCTCACATCACAAAATAGTCAAAACCCTAAATGCACAAAACAAAGAAAGATATTTAAAGCAGTAAGGGATGACGGTAAAGTAACATACAAAGGCAGACCTATAAGAATTACACCAGACTTCTCACAGGGGCTATGAAAGCCAGAAAATCCTAGGCAGATGTCATCTAGACACTAAGAGAAGACAAATGCCAGCCCAGGCTACTATGTCTAGCAAAACTCTCAAATAACATAGATGGAGAACCCAAGATAATCCAAGAGAAAAGCAAATTTGCACCATAACGTTCTACAAATCCAGCTGTACAAAATATAATAGATGGAAAACTCCAACAGAGGGAGGAAAACTACACCCTAGAAGAAGCAAGAAACTAATCTTCTTGCAACAAAACCAAAAGAAGAGATTCACACAAACATAATTCCACCTCTAACAAGGAAAATAACAGGAAGGAACAATGACTATTCCTTAATATTTCTTAAGACCAATGGAACCAATTCTCCAATAAAAAGATATTGACTAACAGACATGATATGTAAAGAAGACCCAGCATTTTACTGCATACAGGAAACAACCTCAGAGACAAAGAGAGGTACTACCTCAGAGTAAAAGACTGGAAAACAACTTTCCACACAAATGGTCCAAAGAAACAAGTTGGAGTAGCTCATTGTAATATCAAATAAAATTGAGGTTCAACCAAAAGAAAATGAATGACATTCCATATTTTTCAAAAAATTCCACCAAGTTGAACTCCCAGTCTTGAATAAGTTCCAAATGCAAGGTCACCTACATTCATAAAGGAAACCTTAATAAAGCTCTTAGTCACCCATTGTACCTCACACCATAATAGAGGGAGACTTCAACATCCTACTCTCATCAATGGTGAGATCATGGAACAGAGGCAAAACAGAAACATATAGAAACTAAGAAGTGATGAACCCAATGGATTTAACAGATATCTGTAGAACATTTCATCCTAAAATGAAAGAATATACCTTTTTCTCAGTACATCATGGTACCTTCTCGATAATAGTCCATAAAATTGGACACAAAACAGGACTCAACAGATACTGGAAGATTTAAATAATCACATGCACACTGTAAGATCACCGTGGACTAAGTCTGGTTTTGAAAAACAACAAAAATGACAGAAAGCCCACATATACATGGAAGTTGAACAAAGCTCCACTCAATGATAATTTGGTCAGGGAAGAAATAATGAAAGAAATTAAAGACATTTTGGAAATTAATGAACAGGAAGAAACAACATACCCAAACTTATGGGACACGATGAAAGCAGTGCTAAGAGAAAAACTCATAGGTCTGAGTGCCTTCAAAAAGGAACATGAGTGAGCAAACATTAGCAGTTTGACAGCACACCTAAAAGCTCTAGCACAAATAGAAACCAATACACCGAAGAGGAGTAAAGGCAGGAATTAATCAAAGTCATGGCGGACATCAACCAAGTAGAAACAAAAAGCACTATATAAAGAATCAACAAAACCAGGAGCTGGTTCTTTGAGAATATCAACAAGATAGATAAACCCTTAGTCACCCTAACCAGAGGGCACAGAGAGTGTATCCAAATTAGTAAAATCAGAAATGAAGAGAGAGACATGACAACACAATCTGATGAAATTCAGAAAACCATCAGATCATACTACAAAAGCCTATATTCCCCAAACTGAAAAATATGGGTGAAATGGATATTTTTCTAGACAGATTCCAGGTCCCAAAGTTAAATCAGGATTAGATAAACCATCTAAGCTGTCCGATAATTCCTAAAGAAATATAAGCACTTATTAAAAGTCTTCCAACCAAAAGAAGTACAGGACCAGATGGGTTTAGTGCAGAATTCTCATAGACTTTCTGGAAGACATCATATCAATACTGCCCACACGATTACACAAAATAGAAACAGAAGAATCACCACCCAATTCCTTCTTTAAAGCCACAATTATGCTTATAGCTAAACCAAAGAAAGTTCCAACCAAGAAAGAGAACTTCAGATGAATTCCCCTTATGAGGACCATGCAAAAATACTCAATAAAGTTCTCGCAAACTGAATCCAAGAAAACAGCCCAATCTTATTGATTACTCCCTAAAGGTAGACTAGCCGTTCTCTAGTGATTTTATTCTATTTCAAGTTAAAATACAGTGAATGAGAACACTAGAAAATGTAGATTTTCACATATGATCATTCTATCTTAAATACAGTGCATAGGTCTAGCTATGTTCTACAAATTTTCGCATGGCATCAGTAAATAAGGAAATTTACTGTATTTACATGGTTGTTCTCTCATTCTAGAGTGATGCTTTTTAAACAATATTGTTGTGTTTGCCTTTTTAAACTGTATTAACATTCATTGACTTTATTTCATCACATTCAATACATTTTCTCTCTTGCTTCTCTACATGTGCTTTTATTATACTTGTTCTTTCAAATTTAGTTTCTTTGATATTCAATCAAGTAATAAGTAGATCCCTCCTATCAACTTTCTTCATACTAGTCCACCATTCAGGTAAGCATCTACAGGCTGATTCGGAAAATTTCTGTCTCTGTGTATTAAAGGTTAGTCGTAAGGTTTTCCTCTGTCACATCAAACTTTCTTTCTTCAGCAATTTACATTTCTTAAAATTTTTATATCTTTTAAAGGGATATTTTTCACAGTTATAATATGTTTTCTTTCTCAAGCTTAGTCTTTTTGCCAGAACATATTCAAAGCTAGTGATGACATGTGATCTTTTATTTGAATCAATTTAACTGTAAGTCTCAGGTTCATAGATCCTGGCTCTTCGCCATAAGAAAAGGTGATACTTTTTCCTTAAATAAGCTTTCTCCCTGGAGCCTTATCAGCTTACACTGCATACCTTAGACTTAGCAAGAGGCAGACAACCAGGGAAATGTCTTAATCCCCCTCCTCTTCAGGCTTTTTGTTAGTGTATAGTTACAAGTGTGATTGTGTCCCAAAGACAAGAGTGAAGCTCATAAATCCTAGAGATGTGAGATAGCAACCAAGGTAGAAAAGACAATGCTCTACTTAAAGAAGGAGTTTCTGGACAATAAGATGCTTTTGTCTAGAAAATAAGACCATGTGTCCACGGGCTAAAGATGATGATAAAGATAAAAGGTTTGAATTGCAAACTCAGCAACCTCTTCTTCATCCCAGGCTTGGATTTGTATCTATCACATGGCATCATTTATTCCAATGTCAGTTGTGAGCAAACTTTCAGAAAAAGTTATGTTTATGATGTAATATTTGGTTGTTTCTATTGCTGGAACTTCTGAGTCAGGACTGTCCTGTCTGAATCTCATTTTGCTGTTGATATTGCAACCATTTTCTATGATCTATAGAATATCCTGATTATCTTTTTAATTAAGGGTTTTCTAAGTACTGTGGTACATAAGTGTCTGTTGATAAGTTTTATTTATGGTTTATGTTCAGGACCAGAACAAGAAATATAAAAATAGCAGGGGTCTATAATATACTTTAGTTATGTTTTCCTCAGAACTGAATCTGGAGCTTTGGCAGACTAGAGGACAATACATGTAAGGGAGTTAAAACTGTACTATAGTTTTCTAGATAATGCTAGCTACACCTACCAAATATATCCCTGTTTTCTGTTATTTACCTTTCCTGTCTCAGCATCATCTCCAGATATCCATACATTCCAAAGAATCCTTCCTTTCATTTCATTTCTTAGAGGACTCCTAACACTTATTCTGGTTTCTCAGCTTGTGCCTTTCCCAAATGCCCTTGCCATTCTTTCCTACATGGAAAGTTCACATTAAAATGCTTCTGTAAACAGAGGACCTGATCATCCTCAAAGGCTTATAACCTCACATTATTTCTAGGGAAAAAATTTGAAGACTTGGATTTAATACCTGGGGTTCTGATTTTTCAGATCTAACCCCCTGACACCTGCATCAAAAATTTCAGTCCCTCACAGTGCTATTATATCAGGAGTTATAGGAAGTACCAACTTGCTGTGTCCAAATTTTCTTGTCAAATCAACTGAGAGTAAATCTATAGTAGAAAATGAAGTGATCCTATTCAGTAATCATGAGCACCAATCTCTTTAGTCAAACTTGCCTATAGGACTTCCAGAGCCTAACTCCACAGGGCCCAGATACAACGGAAAGATAATTGGGCTTTTGTAAGACCTCATCAGGGAAGTCAGAAGATATTTTATTTATTTATTATTGATTTATTTTATTTTTTCATTAATTTGAGTATTTCTTATTTACATTTCGAGTGTTATTCCCATTCCCGGTTTCCGGGCCAACATCCCCCTAAACCCTCCCCTTCCCCTTCTTTACGGGTGTTCCCCTTCCCATCCTAACCCCATTACCGCCCTCCCTCCAACAATCACGTTCACTGGGGGTTCAGTCTTAGCAGGACCAACGGCTTCCCCTTCCACTGGTGATCTTACTAGGCTAATCATTGCTACCTATAAGGTTAGAGTCCAGGGTCAGTCCATGTATAGTCTTTAGGTAGTGGCTTAGTCCCTGGAAGCTCTTGTTGCTTGGCATTGTTGTTCATATGGGGTATTGAGCCCATTCAAGCTCTTCCAGTCCTTTCTCTGATTCCTTCAACGGGGGTCCTGTTCTCAGTTCAGTAGTTTGCTGCTGACATTCGCCTATGTACTTGCTGTATTCTGGCTGTGCCTCTCAGGAGAGATCTACATCCGGTTCCTGTCATCCTGCACTTCTTTGCTTCATCCATCTTGTCTAATTGGGTGGCTGGATATGTATGGGCCACATGTGGGGAAGGCTCTGAATGGGTGTTCCTTCTGTGTCTGTTTTAATCTTTGCCTCTCTATTCCCTGCCAAGGGTATTCTTGTTCCCCTTTTAAAGAAGGAGTGAAGCATTCACATTTTAGTCATCCTTCTTGAGTTTCATGTGTTCATCTAAAATTCAAGCATTTGGGTAATAGCCACTTATCAGTGCATACCATGTGTGTTTACTGTGATGGGTTACCTACTCAGGATGATATTTTCCAGTTCAAACATTTGCCTATGAATTTCATAAAGTAATTTTTTTTGATAGCTGAGTAATATTCCATTGTGTAGATGTACCACATTTTCTGTATCCATTCCTCTGTTGAAGGGCATCTGTGTTTTTTCCAGCTTCTGGCTATTATAAATAAGGCTGCTATGAACATAGTGGAGCATGTGTCTTTTTTTTATCGTTGGGACAAGGTATATGGTCCTCAGGTAGTTAAATGTCCAATTTTCTGAGGAACCTCCAGACTGATTTCCAGAATTGTTGTACCAGTCTGCAATCCCACCACCAATGGAGGAGTGCTCCTCTTTATCCACATCCTCGCCAGCATTTGCTGTCACCAGGGTGTTTGACCTTAGCCATTCTCACTGCTGTGAGGTGAAATCTCAGGGTTGTTTTGATTTGCTTTTCCCTTATGACTAAAGATGTTGAACATTTCTTTAGGTGTTTCTCAGCCATTCCGCATTCCTCAGCTGTGAATTCTTTGTTTAGCTCTGAACTGCATTTTTAATAGGGTTATTTGTCTCCCTGCGTTCCAACTTCTTGAGTTCTTTGTATATTTTGGATATAAGCCCTCTATCTGTTGTAGAATTGGTAAAGTTCTTTTCTGAATCTGTTCATTGCTGTTTTGTCCTAACAACAGTGTCGTTTGCATTACTGAAGCTTTGCAGTTTTATGAGATCCCATTTGTCGATTCTTGATCTTAGAGCATAAGCCATTGTTGTTTTGTTCATGAAATATTTTCAAGTGCCCATGTGTTCGAGATGCTTCCCCACTTTTTCTTCTATTAGTTTGAGTGTATCGGGTTTCATGTGGAAGTCCTTGATCCACTTGGACTTAAGCTTTGGACAGCATGATAAGCGTGGATCGATCTTCATTCTTCTACATGTTGACCTCCAGTTGAGCCAGCACCCTTGGCTGAAAATGCTATCTTTTTTTCCATTGGATGGTTTTGGCTCCTTTGTCCAAAATCAAGTGACCATAGGTGTGCGGGTTCATTTCTGGGTCTTCAATTCTATTCCATTGGTCTATCTGTCTGTCTCTGTACCAATACCATGCAGTTTTTATCACTATTGCTCTGTAATACTGTTTGAGTGATTCCCCCTGAAGTCCTTTTATTGTTGAGGATAGCTTTTTCTATCCTGGGTTTTTGTTATTCCAGATGAATTTGCAAATTTTTCTGTCTAACTCTTTGAAGAATTGGATTGGTATTTTGATGGGGATTGCATTGAAGATTGCTTTTGGTAAAATGGCCATTTTTACTATATTAATCCTGCCAATCCATGAGCATGGGAGATCTTTCCATCTTCTGAGGTCTTCTTCAATTTCTTTCTTCCGAGGCTTGAAGTTCTTATTGTACAGATCTTTTAATTGCTTGGTTAAAGTCACACTGAGGTACTTTATATTATTTGGGTCTATTATGAAGGGTGTTGTTTCCCTAATTTCTTTCTCGGCTTGTTTCTCTTTTGTGTAGAGGAAGGCTACTGATATATTTGAGTTAATTTTATACCCAGCCACTCTGCTGAAGTTGTTTATCAGCTTTAGTAGTTCTCTGGTGGAACTTTTGGGATCACTTAAATATACTATCATATCATCTGCAAATAGTGATACTTTGACTTCTTCTTTTCCAATCTGTATCCCCTTCATCTCCTTTTGTTGGTCAGAAGATATTTTAACTGAAACAATATATACTTAGTATTAACTAGTAAATGATGAATATTTCAAACTCTCAAATCTCCTAGTCCTGTACTTTTTGTAGTGATATTTATAGCATTGATAGTATTTTAGTACTAATTTTTTTATGTCAGATAAATCACTAAATGTGCATTAACCATACTTACAGTCTTAATACTTGTCTTTAAGTTGTGTGATTTCTAAGCATTTCCTGGTGGTAGGGATACACATTTAAAGGAAGTATATAAACTCTTTGTATGTACATGATGATACATTCAAGAAGGTAAAGTTTGGACCTGACCTCGTCCCACAGCTCACTATACTCAGATTACATGGGGAGAGAGATGGACTCTCAGAAGTGCACAGGGGAGATGACCACTTCTGTTCACATTCCTGGCCCAAGAAGAACCAGCCTGAAGCAGTCTGGATATAAGGAACCTAGGCGCAATCAGGGACATGTTGTCTCTGGTTTCATGCCTGTGCCTGGAGCTGAAAGCTGGTCTCCAGGAGCACTGACAAGTGTGAGAGCAGAAGTAAGACCACCACTTCTGCTCTGAGGGACCAGCCTGGAGACTTCAGAACATAGGAATTGAAAAGCAGTCTGGGAAAGGATCCCTCCACATTGTGCTTTCTCTCAGAGCTGACCTGGTTACATATCTCCCCTGGGGAGAGAGCTGGACTCTCCAAAATGAGGACAATCCTGAGAGCACAGGTGAAACCACCACTTTTGCCCCCTTTTCTGGACCTAGAGGTATCAGCCTGGTGACATTTGGACAGAGGCACCAAACAACAGTCTTGGACAGGATACTTCTGGTTTCTGCCTGGGCCCAGATATTACACTTTGACACAACTCTCTATACCCAGATCTCATGGGCAAAAGTCAGCCTCCAGGAGTGCTAAAACAGAGGCTTATATGAGAGTCAAGCTATTTTAAGAGATAGCAAGACCAACTAACAGCAGAGATAACCAGATTGCAAGAGGTGTGTATAGTACCTAAAGAACAAATCAACACTACTTGGGAACATCAGAACACAGTTCTCCCACCAGAGCAAATATTAGATATCCCAACACACCAGAAAAGCAAGATTTGTATTTAAAATCATATCTCATGATGAAGATAGAGGACTTTAAGTAGGACATAAATAACTCTCATAAAGAAATACAGGACAACACAGGTAAACAAGTAGAAACCCTTAAAGTGGAAACACAAAAAGTCCTTTAAGGAATGATAGGAAAACAAGCAAACAAGTGAAGCAATTGAACAAAACCATACAGGATTTAAAAATAGAAATAGAAACAATAAAGAAAACACAAAGGAGGCAACTCTGGATATAGAAAACCCAGGAAAGAGATCAGGAGTCATAGATGCAACCATCAGCAACAGAATTCAAAATAGAAGACAGAATCTCAAAGGCAGAATATACCTTAGAAAACATTGACACAACCATCAAAGATAATGTAAATTGCAAAAAGCTACTAACACAAAATATCCAGGAAATTCAGGACAAAATAAGAAGGGCCAGGAAGTGTCTTTAACAAAATTATAGGAAAAAACTTCCCTAACCTAAAGAAAGATGCTCACAAACATACAAGACACCAACAGAACTCCAAAGAGATTGGACCCGAAAAGAAATTCCTCCCTTGACATAATAATCAAAACTGTGAATGCACAAAACAAAGAAACATATTAAAAAGCAGTAAGGGAATAAGGTCAAGTAACATATGAAGCAGACCTAACAGAATTACACCAGACATCTCAGCAGAGATTATGAAAGCCACAAGTTCCTGGGCAGATGTCATGCAAACCCTAAGAGAAGACAACAGCCAGCCCAGGCTATTATGTCCAGAAAAACTCTCAATTAACATAGATTGAGAAACCAAGATATTCTAAGAGAAAACCAAATTTGCTCAATATCTATCCACAAATCCTGCTCTACAAAGAATAATAAATGGAAAACTCTGACACCAGGTGGGAAACTACATCCTAGGAAAATCCAGAGAATAATCTTCTTGCAACATACCCAAAAGAAGTGAGTCACACAAACATAATTCTACTTCTAACAACACACATAACAGGAGACAACAATCTCTATTTTATAATATCCCTGAACATAAATGGACTCAGTTTCCCAATAAAAAGACATAGACTAACCATCTGGATATTTAAAGAGACACAACATTTTGATGCATAGAGAAAACACACCTCAGTGACAAAGAAAGACAGTACCTCAGAGTAAAAGGCAGGAAAAGAATTTTTCTAGCAAGTAGTCCCAAGAAACAAGCTGAAGTAGCTATTCTAATATTCAATAAAATATACTTTCAATCAAAGCTATCAGAAAGATAAGGAAGGATACTTCATATTCATCAAAGGAAAAATCCTCTAAGATAAACTCTTTTAAGTACTGAATATCTATGCTCCAGACGAAAGGGCATCTATAATCATAAAAGAAAACTTAGTAAAGCTCAAAGCACACATTGCACACATTGTGAGGACAAAAAATAGTTTGAGACTTCAAACCCCACTCCCAGCAATGGACAGATCGTGGAAACAGAAACTAAACAGAGATATAGAAAAACTAACAAAAGTCATGAACCAAATGGATTCAACAGATATCTATAACACTTTCCATCCTAACAGAAAAGGATATCCTTTTTTTCTCAGCAACTCATAGTATCTTCTCCAAAATTGACCATATAGTTGGTGATAAAACAGTTCTCAACTGATACAAGACGTTTGATGTAATGCCATGCATCCTTTCAAATCACCATGAACTGACTTTTTATAATAACAACAAAAACAACAGAAAGCTCATGTTCACATGGAATCTGAGCAATGTTATACTCAGTGATAACTTTGGGAATACATTATAAACTTTTTAAAATTTACTGCAAATGAATGTACAACATACCCAAACTTACGGGACACAATGAAAGAAGTAAAAAGAGGAAAGCTCATAGCTCTACGTGCCTCTAAAAAATTAGAGAAAGATTACACTAGTGGCTTGACAGAACACATAAAAGCTCTAGAATAAAAAGAAGCCAATACACCCAAGAAGAGTAGAAGGCAGGAAATAATCAAACTCAGTGTGAAACCAACCAAGTAGAAGCAAAAAGGAGTATACAAAGAATCCACAAAACCAGGAGCTGGTTCTTTGAGAAAATGAACAAGATAGATAAACCCTTAGCCAGACTAATCAGAGCTCACAGAGAGAGTATCTAAATTAACAAAATCAGAAATGAAAGGGAGACTTAACAACAGAAACTGAAGAAACTTATAAATCATCAGATCCTACTACAAAAGCCTATATTCAACAAAACTGGAAACTCTGGATGATATTGACAATATTCTATACAGATACCAGGTACCAAAGTTAAATCAGGATCAGATAAACCATATAAACAGTTCCATAACTAAGAAAGTAATAGACGCAGTTATTAAGAATGTCCCAACTGAAAAGCCCAGGACCAGGTATTTTTAATGCCAAATGCTCTCAGACCTTCATAGAAGACCTCATACCAATACTATTCCTATTATTTCGTAAAATAGAAACAGAAGGAACATTATATAATTCCTACTAAGAATCCACAATTACGCTTATACCTAAACCATACAAAGACACAATAACTTCAGGCCAATTTCCTTTATGAATACTGATGCAAAAGTACTCAATAAAATTCATAGGCAAATGGAATGAACTAGAAAATATCATCCTCAGTGAGGTTACTCAATCACAGAAAAACACACTTGGTATGCACTCATTGATAAGTGAATATTATCCAAAAGCTCAAATTACTCAAGATGTAATCTACAGATCAGAGAAAGCTCAAGAAGAGAGATGACCAAAATGCAGATGCTCCCACTCCTTCTTAAAAGGGGGAAAATATTCATAGGAGGGGATATGGAAGCAAAGTTTAGAGCAGTGACTCAAGGAATGGTTGTTCAGAGCTTGCCCCACATGAGGCATATATATATATACATATATATATATATATATATATATATATATATATATATATATATATATATATATATATATACAACCATGAAACCTAGTTAAGATTGATAAAGCTAAAAAAGGCGTCAGAATAGGGACTGGATATAGACCTCTCTTGAGAGACACATCCAGAACATGTCCAATACAGAGGTCAATGCTAGCATCAAACCACAGAATTGAGAACAGGACCCCATTGAGGGGAATTAGAGGAAGTATTGAAAGAGTTGATGGAGCTTGAAACGCATAAAAACAACAATGCCAACCAACCAGAACTTCCAAGGACTAAACCACTACCAAAAGACTATACATGGTCTGAACCAGGGCTCCAACTATATATGTAGCAGAGAATAGCCTTGTTGGGGCACCAGTAGAAGGGATAGCCCTTGGTCTTGACAAAGTTGGACCCCCAGTGCAGGGGAATATTGGGGAGGGCAATAAGTGGGATGGTTGTGGGAATACCCATTTGGGGGAGTGGGAGGGGAGGGAATGGGGGCTTATGGACAGGAAACCAGGAAGGGGAATAACCTTTAAAATGTAAGTAATGAAGTATATAATAGAAAATTAAAAATTTCTCACAAACAGAATCCAAGAACACATAAAAATGGTCATCCATCATGATCAAGTAGGCTTCATCCCAGGGATGCACGGATGTTTAAATATACAGAAATCCATCAAAGTAATTCAGTATATAAACAAATTAAAATGAAAAAAAAACACATGACCATCTCATTAGATGCGAAGAAGCATTTGACAAAATTCAACACCCCTTTATGTTAAAAGACTTGGAAATGTAAGGAATTCAAGGCTTATACTGAAACATAGTAAAAGCAATACATACCAAATCTGTAGGCAACATCAAACTAAATGCATAGAAACTTGAAGCAATCCTACTAACATCAGGGACTAGACAAGGCTGCACACTTTCTCCCTACCAATTCATCATAGTACTAGATGTCCTACGCTGAGCAATCAGATAAAAAAGTCAGGTTAACACGATACAAATCTGAAAGGAAGGAGTCAAAAAAAATCACTATTTGCAGATGACATGATAGTATACTTAAGTGTCCACAGGAGTTCCACTAGAGACCTCTTAAACTTAATATACAACTTCAGCAAATTGGCTGGATATAATATTTGTTCAAAAATGTGTAGACTTTCTTTGCTCAAGGGATTAACAAGCTGAAAAATAAATTAGAGAAATGACACCTTTCACAATATTCATAAATAATATGAAATTCCTTGGTGTGACCCTAACCAATCAAGTGAAAGATATGTATGATAAAACTTTAAGTCTCTGAAGAAAGCAATTGAAGAAGATCTCAGAAAATGGAAAGATCTCCCATGCTCATGGATTGGCAGGAATAATATTTTGTAAATGGACATTTGGCAAAAAAAAAAAAAATCTGCAGATTCAGTGCAATGTTCATCAAAATTCCAAATCAAGTTTTCATAGTGTAAGAAAGAGCAATTTGCATATTCATTTGGACTAACCAAATAACAACAACCAAAAAAATAATAAACCAGAATAGCTATAATTATCATCTACAAAACAACTTCTGGGGAAATCAAAATCCTCATCTCAATCTTCATTACAGACCAATAGTGATAATAACTGTACAGAATTGGTACAGAGACAGGCAGGTAGATCAGTGGAATAGATATGAAGACCCAGAAATGAATCCACAAACTTACAGTCAGTTGATCTTCAACAAAGACCTAAATCCATCTAGTGGATAAAAGATAGTATTTTCTTTTTTCTTTTTTTTTCATCTTTACTAACTTGGGTATTTCTTATTTACATTTCGATTGTTATTCCCTTTCCTGGTTTCCAGGCCAATATCCCCCTAAATGCTCCCCCCTCCCTTTCTCTATGGTTGTTCCCTTCCCCATCCTCCCCCCATTACTGCCCTTCCCCCAACAATCACGTTCACTGGTGGTTCATTCATGGGAGGACCAAGGGCTTCCCCTTCCACTGGTGCTCTTAATAGGCTATTCATTGCTACCTGTGAGGTTGGAGCCCAGGGTCAGTCCATGTAAAGTCTTTGGGTAGTGGCTTAGTCCCTAGAAGCACTGGGTGGTTGGTATTGTTGTTCATATGAGGTCTCAAGCCCCTTCAAACTCTTTCAGTCCTTTCTAGATTCCTTCAACTGGGGTCCCTTTCTCAGTTCAGCGGTTTAATGATTGCATACGCCTATGTATTTGCTGCATTCTGGGTGTGTCTCTCAGGAGAGATCTACATCCAGTTCCTGTTGCCCTGCACTTCTTTGTTTCATCCATCTTACCTAGTTTGGTGGCTGTGTATGTATGGGCCACATGTGGGGCAGGCTCTGAGTGGGTGTTCCTTCTACCTCTGTTCTAAACTTTGCCTCCCTATCCCCTCCAAAGGGTATTCTTGTTCCCCTTTTAAACAAGGAGTGAAGCATTCACATTTTGGTCATCATTCTTGAGTTTCATGTGTTCTTTGCATCTAGGGTAATATGAACATTTGGGCTAATATCCACTTAAAGGATAGCATTTTCTATATATGGTGCTGGTTCAACTGGCTCTCAGCATTGAAAAAAAATGCACATTGGTCCATCCTTATCTCCATGTTCAAATCTTAATTCTAAGTGGATCAAGGACCTCCACATAAAACCAGATACACTCAAATAAATACAGTAAATTGGGGAAGGGCCTTGTTCTCATGTTCCCTGGTGGAAAATTTCTTGAAGAGAACAATAATGGCTTATGTTCTAAGATCAGAATTGAGACATTGTACTTCCTAAAGTCGCAAAGCTTCTGTAAGGCAAAGGACAAAGTGTCTAGGGAAAAATGGCAACCATCAGATTGGGAAAATATCTTCACCAATCCTATAGCTGAGAGTGGGCTAATATGCAATATATAAAAGGAAATCAAGAAGGTAAATGCCAGAGAATCAAATAACACTAGTAAAAATGGGTTACAGAGCCAAACAAAGAATTCTCAACAGGGGAATTTTGAATGCCTGAGAAGTACCTAAAGAAATGTTCAGCATCAGGGAAATACAAGTCAAAACAACAGTGAGATTCCATTTCACACCAGACAGAATGGTTAGATCAAAATCTCAGGTGACAACAGATGCTGGCAAGGATGTGGAAAAAGAGGAACACTCCTCCATTGTAGGGATTCTAGAAAATAAGGAACATTAGCATGGTGTCCATTTGCTAAAGATGATGCTAAAGGAAAAGGGTTTGAATTGCAAACTCAGTGATATCTTTCATGGCCGAAGGTTTGATTTGTAACTATCATATGGGATCAATTATTCCAAAGTCAGTTGGGTGATAATTTAAAAAAAAATATTTGGTGTAATAACTGGTTGTGCTGATGGCTGGAACTTCTGAGTCAGGACTGTCCTGTCTGAATCTGATTTTGTTGTTGATATTACAACCATCTTTAATGATCTATAAAATATCCTGCTTCTGCTATTAATTCAGCCCTGGTGTTCAGTATTAATTCTCAGTACTGGTGGTCATGTATGTCTGTTGATAAGTTTTGGCTATATGGTTGAAGTGAACTACAAAATACTTTAGTTGGGATTTGCTCAGAAATGAAGCTGGAGCTTTGGCAGAACTGAGGACAATACATCTAAGGGGATTAAAATTGTATCCTCTGTACTACAGTTTTCTGGGCAATGCTAGATACACCTACCAAATATACTCCTGTTTTCTGTTATTCTCCTATCCTGTTATCCCATCATCTCCATATATCCTTCCATAACCAAAGAATCTTTCCTTTCATGTCGTTCCTTAAAGGATTCCTAGCACTTATTCTGGTTTCTCAGCCTGGACACTTTCCCAAACGTGCATGCCATTCTTTGCAAAATACAAAGTTCAAGTTAAAATACTTCTGTAGATACAGCAACCTAATATCTATCCTCTAAGGCTTATAACCTCACTTTGTTTCTAGGGAAAACATTTGAAGACTTGGATTTAGTGCTTAAGGTCCTAATTGTTTAGATGTATCCCCTTGACACATGGATCAAAAATTCTAGTCCCTTGCAGTGCTATTATATCTGGGGCTAGCGGAAGTCCCATCTCATTCTGTTATTCTTGTCAAATCAACTGAGAATTTATCTTATGATAGAAAAAGAAAAAGTGTTCCCATTTCAGTACTCATGAACACCAATCTCTTTTGTCGACATTGCCTAAAGTTCTTCCAAAGAATAACTCCACAGGGCCCATATATATAGGACAGATAATTGGGCTTTTGGTAACACCTCATCAGTGAAGTCAGAAGATATTTTAACTGAAACTTAAATATTTCCTAGTACAAGGTGAATATTTCAAACTTTCACATGTCTTAATCCTGTACTTTTTGTATTGATATCTATGGCATTGACAGTAGTTTTAGTACTAATTTTGAGCTCTGGATCTCCATTATCCATACATACAGTCTCCATAAACGTCTTTACATTGTGTGATTTGCTAAATATTTCCTGGAGTTACGGGTTCTCATTTAAGGGGAGGAGTTAAACTCTTTATATGTACATGATGATAAGTTTGAGGAGATAAACTTCTTTTCCTCTTTCTGACTTTGTTTTCTTTTAACCAAATTTAGAAATATTTGTTGGCCTTTCTTTCACATATTAATCATTGCTGTAGACCGTTGTCCAGGCCATTGTTTACCTATTCATCTTTCTCTGAAATAATAGAAAAACTCTCTAAAATGTCCAAATTGTACATGTTACATACCTGTAAATCTAGCTTGATTCATGCTTTTCCATTCTGTTGCTATCTATAGATTGAGACTTTATTCCTCTTGCCAAGTGGTAGTGTTATCTCTGTTCTTGGCTATGAATCATTGGAACTATTTCCCTCATGTTCCTTTGAGAAAGGAAGACATACATCTGAATTTTAATTTTCAGCTACCTATTTTCTATGACATGCCCATTTCATCCTGAAAGCTATTTGGAAAACAAGAACTGCCAGAGAATTATGAACAGTGGAAATCTTGTCTTGTTGGAGACTTGATCTCTGAGTATTTTCACAATGTTTCAATACAGAATATGAGATTTCTTGGAGCAATTGTTGCTTTCTAGAAGATACCTTCATTAGACATTAGATATGGTTTGCAGATTTACTAAAAACTTCACATATCCTTTCATATTTTAGTATTGAACAAGATTCCCCTTTTCAGTTTAGAACTCAAAGATAATTGTGGCAAGTAATAAGTATGTTATTGATGTATTTGTATTGTGTATGGATTTTTTCTGCCAAATAAATTATCACACCCACAATTAATCTCATTGAAGTTCTTAGTACTCAGAAAAAATACAGCAGTATTCTTTGCCAGAATACAACTGCAGTGGCAACTAAAACATTTCTTACTGTTAGCATTTTTCTCTTCTGACATTCCATGAGTCAGGCTTTGACTGTTCAAAACTCTGACTCATATTTTCAATAGACAACATAGAAAGGAATGTTCTACTTTCTGGATTCATCAATATCAGTCCAATATTTCTTTATCATTGTTCAGAGTTCTTTCTAGTACTAACCCCGAGAGCCTTGAGATGTAATAGGACCTTGGGTAACATTGCATCAGGAAGACTAGAAAAGATGTTTCCTGAATATATTTTGTACTAGAATATACACCAATATATTGTGCAAATTCTGAAACATATAACTGTTTTAATACTATACATTTTATACTGGCTTTAATGATGTTAATATTTTAATATTAAAATTTAATGTCAGCAACAACACTGTCTGTGGCTTATTTTGAAGAAGAAGTCCTAATACTTCTCAATAAGTTCTGAGTTTATAGACATATAGCTGTATTTGTGAATCACACATATTTGGATTTCTTTCTAAATACAGTCTGCAATTGATAGGTAGGTAAGTTCATGTGAGAGAAGTTGTCCAACTCTATCTGTATGAACAGAATGTCATGTAGAAAACTTCTTTTATTGTTTATGTCTTTGTTTTCCTTTAGTCACAATTAAGATCTACTTGATGTACAAAGATTCTTTGTTTTATTGATCCTTACACTGGATAGAATTTCAGTTTATATATTACCAAATGAATTCCCTTGACTCTTGATGAGGGAATGTTTGTGGGGATATCTCATTAAAATCTCCACTGGGTAGCCACAGCTTTCTGATTTTAAGGCAGGATTTACAGATAAACATATTCAACAATTTTCATTCATTCCCCTGTAACCTTGTATCAGGAGTGTGCCCTATCTACAAACCTAGTAGCTTTCAGTGACTGCTTTGATTAGTGATGCCCAGCAAATTACAAACTCTAAAATCCAAGGTAATAACATTTTACATGATTACTTTGTATTTTCAAACTGTTTCTTTAGAGTCAATGTACTATACTCAATTACAAAGTAAGAGAAGTTAATCTGAAGAAGTATCAGAACCCAGAAGAGTGCCATATTTAACCCATCTGCCCACAACAGCCAGACATATCCTGCAAACCAAGTTGTGAAATCTGTTGTAGTGGATGTTGTCAGTATGTGGTATCCTATAAAGTCATAGTGGTAATTCTGATATAAATACTAGGCCTAAACATACAACTTTCTTAGGTTCCCTTTTCTTCAAATGCATGTGCAGAGCAGGTAGTCAAGGCTGGTACACTAGGAAAATATATAGTACTTTCAGTATATTATCACTGTGTACATTGTCATCAACATCATATTGCTCTCCTCTTCACCAGAATGGTAAAATCTGAAGTTGATCAATGGACTGATAATTCCATATTCTATGGTGATCCATTACACAGAGGGTGTCTCTGTATTATATAATAAAAATTATGGTGTACCTGAATTTAATCTTGTGTAATTGTGTACCTAAGCAACAACCACAATAATAACAATGATGAGAATAAAAACAAAGTGCTTTCAATTTCTGTATTCAGAACGCGTGTACAAGAAACTTTCTGAAATCAAGTGTTTCAAGAATAATTTTTTTGACATTGACTGATGTTCCAGATAATCATGTTCTTATTTATGGTTACTATTGCTATGGTGAATGAATGAGATCAAAAGCAACTTGAGGAAAAAAGGCTTTATTTGATGTATACTTTGACAGTATGATCCACCATTGTAAGAAAATCAGATCAGAAACACAAACAGTATAGGTACCTGGATACAAGAGGTGATGAATAGGCTATGGAGAGGTGATGCTTTATAACTTGCATCCAATGACTTGCTTAGTGTGCTTCTTATAGAATCTATAATCCTGCAGTTGTGGGCACATCCTCAAAGGGATAGTTCTTTTTCTCTTCATGCTGTTATAAATAAAATATCCTGCAAATTTCATTTAGGCTGACCTTATTAAAGAGATATTTTTCTGTATTGGGGCTTCACTCTCACCAATAACATTAATTTATTCCAAGTTTCAATAAAATTAACCAGCACACATATTGCTTTCTCAAGGAACCATTTTAATGTGTATTTATCACAACAACATTCTCTTTTGTGTATGTTGTATGTATGTAGCTATGTTTCATGAATTCTCCAATGAGTTTGCCATAGTCTTTTACCTATTATTAAAGTTATTTTCTGTTTCAGATACATCTTCTCTAACACAGAAATAGTGTTTTCTTCATGGTATTTTTGTTTTTTTGTCTATGTAATCGTCATCAAACATGGCTATTTCATCACACTCAATTCAGTGTCTCTCAAATCCACTTTTCTGTTTACAACACTTGCCCTTCCAAATTTATCATACTATTGTTTTATACACCATTCTTCACTTCATGTTAATATCTGCAAAGCTGAGTTAGATAATTTTGAATTCCTCTGTGTAAGAGAATAGACTGTGTTCTGTCTTCTGTCACAGCCAAACTTCTCTATCTTCACAGTCTGATTTTTCTCATGTGTCTTAAGTTGTTTGGATTCTAGAATGGGATCTTTACCACAGATTTAATATGAGCTTTCTTTTAAACTTTCAGATGGTAACCTACTGTATGTGTCTAATCTTTTATTCAATTTAGCTTCAAGTCAGAAGATAGAAAGAGAAGATGAATATCCCTCTTCTGTTCTTGTGGTTCGTTATACAAGCAAACTCCTTTTGATAAAAGTTACCCAGCTAAGTTAAATATCATATTATAAATGACTGCAGCCATATAACATCTAAGGTGTCTTAGATGTCCTTTTTCAACACATTTTATGTATTTTTGGAGTTGCTACAACTGGGCTAATCCTACCGCACAAATGTGTACAAGTGAAGTCTGGAGACTCTAGAGAGTTTCACTACCATCCAAAACATTTTATTCAATAGAAGAGAAGGTAGAATGAACTGCTGTTTGTGTGTTTCTGGGGAACAATTTTTGTATAATGGCTTCAGTACAAAGCCAAGTTGAAAGCATCCAGAAATAGCAGAGCTCTGCTAAGAAAATTTTCTTGGTTTGTTCAGAAATAATGTTGTAGGAGCTTCAATAAACAGAGGAATTAACGTACTTAGCAAGCAAAAAGTGCCACTCTTTAAAATGCTGATCAAGGCTAGAAACATGGTTCAAGTGTTCCCATCTTAACTTTTCTCTTTTTTATTTCTTTGAGCCATCATCCTCAAATCTCTGTCCATTCCAAAACTACCCTTCATCTTAGGTTATCCTCTAAAGGAACCTACCACATCTTCAGCTTCTTCAGATCTGACACTTGCTGCTTATCCAGATTTGACACTTTCTTCTTCGCTTGCCATTTTCAGGTCTTTTTATTTGGCATTAGTCTTTAGCTTGTAAAAGAGTGTTTGGGTATACCTCAATCGTTTTTTTCTTATTATTTACCCTTTTTCTCATTTAGACCAAACCCTGATAACATACTGGGTACTTCAAGTTGGATACTGAAAGAAGTAGGGAAGAAATTCTTAGTATGGCAGCAATATATAGCAATAGTAGAAGACAACCAAGGATGCCGTCAAAAAGAAGGATTGGTAGAACAGCTGGATTTAATTCATTGGACACTTACTTTCTAAATAGCATTTTCTATTTCTATAAGTGCTTAGTTTCATCTTATATTTCACTTTTGTATCACCAAAGAACTTAGAAAAAGTTTTTACCATCATTAAAAATATAATTTGTCCTTACTTTCTTGATGGTTCTGCAAATTTCAGATATGGAAAGATGAAGGTGAATGTTTTAAAGCAGTGTGTTACCATGATAACCATGTCAGTTTGTGTTGACTTGTGTTGTATATTTTGTTATAAAAAATTTTAGACCCCTGGCACAAAGTTGAATCAATGTAGTTCAGTAGCCCTATAACCAAATCTGTCTACCCCCAAACCTACTGTTGAGCACAAAATAGAAAAAAAATATTTAGGAAATTTGTATAAAGGCTCTGAGGGCTAGGAATCAGCTTCATTCCTTCAATTATATTTGCTTCATTATTATATTTCTTCCTTCAGAAGGATAAATTTTATTTTTGCTGTTGCATTTTTGAGGTTAATGAATTTGGTTCCTACTCATTTAAATGTGTCAAGTTCCCCATCTCTTTTTTCATGTAGTATTATTAAATCATCCACTAAACCTTTTAAACTTTCATTTGGGTCTCTCTGATTATATGGATCCTCATGTAAAACATTTTACAGTGAAAATTTAATTTGTTCTCTCATTTGTCTTCATTATAACTGATTTTCAGGCAAAGAGTGAGGGAAGATACCTCAGGATATTCCCAGTTTCAGGTCATTTACCAGCTTCAATGTAATAATGTTTATCAGGCTATCTTGTTTAATGCAATTAAACAATCCATGTTGGAAGTTCCATGATTTTGTTTCCACTCATTGTTTTATTGTGCCCCTCTAAGGTTGTCTTGCATCATAGATCCTGTCCCAAGTTGGTGTAGTTTTGCAGAGACTTAATTAAGATACAGGATTTACCTATTATGGGAAAGTTAATTTGTGGAGTGCAGAAATCCTGCTTAAAGAAATTTAGGTAATATCCAAATTACAGCCATCAGTGTCTATGTCCTTTATAGGGAAGGATATTTAGCTAATATTAGTAACCAATTGAGTTAATTGATTTGTGTATATGCTCAAATTAATGTCCTTGATCAACAATTATGGCAGAGACACAGCCATTCTTTCAACATAGTGTTCTATACAAATGGATTGATCTAGAAAATATCATCCTGAGTGAGGTAACCCAATCACTAAATAACACACATTTTATGCACTCACTGATAAGTGGGTATTAGCTCAAAAGCTTGAATTAACCAAGATACAATTCATGGACCACATGAAGCTTAAGGAGAAGAATGACCAAAGTGTGGATGCTTCAGTTCTTCTTAGAAGGTAGAACAAAAATATTCATAGAAGGAGATATGGACACAAAATTTGGAGCAGAACCTGCCCTACCTGGGGATTTAGCCCATATACATACAGCCACCAAACCCAGATAATATTGCTGATGCCAGGAAAAGCATGCTGACAGGAGCCTGATATAGCAATCTCCTGAGACCTCTACCAGAACATGACAAGTACAGATGTGAATGCTAGCAGCAAACCGTTGAACTGAGAATGGGGTCCTCATTGGAGGAGTTAGAGAAATAATTGAAGGAGCTGAATGGTCATGTAACCCTCATAAGAACAACAACAAACCAGAGCTCCCAGGGACTAAATCACTACCCAAAATGTACCAAGAGTACATGGACAGATCCATGACTCCAGCTGTGTATGCAACAGGTGATTGCCTTGTTGGGTACCAATGGGAGGAGAAGCACCTGGTACTTCCAAGGTTGGACCCTCCCTCAGTGTAGGTTCAAGCCATGGTGGGGAGGCAGGAAGTGTTGTGTGGTTGGGGAGGGAGAATACCCTCATAATAGAAGGGTGAGGGATGATTGGCTAGGAGGTATATGGATGGGAAACCAGGAAAGAGGATAACATTTGAAATGAAGTAAAAAACATCCAAACCCTCCTTCATATTTTCTTGAGCACACGATACTGCTGGCAGACATTTTTTCCTTTTACTAAAAGCATTAGACAGGCTTAAAAATATATCTGGACATCTGCAATAGGATTTCAGATCCACAAGAGATATTAGAGATCACAGCATCTTCAATTTTATATATAGAAACTATGACCCTGGACACAGAGGATAAGCTATGCTTAATGAACCATGTTGCAGAATTTGAAGGGAGATTGCAAAATTGGGAAGCAAGGGCATCAATGTTGACAACCACCCACACATTATAAATGTGAAATATTAAGAAATTGCAGAGACTAACAGTAGTTTGGGACATATCTAAAGTTCACTAATCTGTTTATAAAATTAAGTTTCTTCATCTGGAAAAATGGAGATGATAAGAAGCTTTCCAGTCAGCCTGAAGATACAAGTATTATGTATTACTATACCTTAAAAATAGATTTGTTTCTATTTTCACTTACTAGCAGAGGTTTTTAAGACCATCGATCTTCCTCTTTCTTACAGATTATGATGTCCAAGTGAGCTATTCATGCTCTTCCAATTCCTTTAGTTAACAAATACCTGCTGAATGATCATTTTGATGTGTTCTTGGATTTGGTTTGTGAGAATTTTGTTGAGTATTTTTGCTTGAATATTCATGAGGGAAATTGGTTAGAATTTCTCTTTCTTCATAGGGTCTTTGTGTGGTTTAGGCATGACTGTAATTGTAGCTTTATAGAACAAATTGTGTAAAGTTCCTTCTGTTACTTCTTTTGTGGAATAATTTGAAGAGTATTGGTGTTAGGTCTTCTTTGAAGTTCTGATATAATTCTGTACTAAATTCATCTGGTCCTGGGCTTTTATTGCTGGGAGACTTTTCCCCTAATTTTTATTAAATTGGGTATTTCTTATTTACATTTGAAATATTATTTCTTTCCAGGTTTCCTGTCGATCAGTCCTTCCCCTTTCCCCTCCCCTGCTCTATGGGTGTTCCCCAAACCATCCACCCCCATTACTGCCCCCTAACCGTCCCATACACTGGGGGTCCATCCTTGGTAAGACCAAGGGCTTCCCCTTTCACTGGTGCCCCAACAAGGCTATTCACTGATAAACATGCAGTTGGAGTCCAGCATTAGTCCATGTATAGTCTTTGGGTAGTGGTTTAGTCCCTGGAAGCTCTGGTTGTTGGCATTGTTCTTATGGGGTCACAAGCCCCTTCAGCTATTTCAGTCTTTTCTCTAATTCCTTCAACAGGGATCCTGTTCTCAGTTCAGTTGTTTGCTGCTGGCAATGGCCTCTGTACTTGATATGTACTGACTATGTCTCTCAGGATTGATCTGTATCCAGTTCCTGTCAGCATGCACTTCTTAGCTTCATCCATCTTATCTAGTTTTGGCTGATATATATAATGCGGGCCACATGTGGGGCAGGTTTGAATGGCGGTTCCTTCAGTTTCTGCTCTAAACTTTGCCTAGTCTCTGCTCTAAACTTTGCCTGGTTGGCTGACTTTTAATGACTGCTTCTATTTCTTCAGGTGTTATGGGACTCTTAATATGCTTTATCTGATCCTGATTTAACTTTGATGCCTGGTATCTGTCTAGAAAATTCTTTATTTCCTCCAGATTTTCCAATTTTGTTGCAGACAGGTTTTTTAGTAGGGTCTGTTAAATTTTTGAATTTCTTCAGGTTTTGTTGTCATGCTGGCCTTCTAATTTTTGCTTTCTGATTTTGTTAATTTGGATACTACCTCTGTGTCTTCTATGGCTAAGTGTTGATATACCCTGTTGATTTTCTCACAGTGCATCTCCTGGTTTTGGGGATTATTTGTATAGTTCTTTTTGTTTCTGTTTGTTTGAGTTCAGCCCTGAATTTGATTATTTCCTGCCTGCTAATCCTCTTCGGTTTATTTGCTTCTTTTTGTTCTAGAGCTTTAAGGTGTTTTGTCAAGCTCCTAGTATATATTCTGTCCTGTTTCTTTATGGAGGCACTCAGAAATATGTGTTTTCCTCTTAGCACTGCTTTCATTGTGTCCCAAAAGTTTTGGTACGTTGTGCCTTCTTTTCATTAAATTCTAAACAGTCTGTAACTTTTTTATTTCTTCCCAGCCCAAGTTATCATTGAGTAGAGTGTTTTTTAATTTCCATGTGTATGTGGGATATCTCTTATGTTTTTTCATTGTTGTTATTGAAGATCAGCCTTAGTCCAGGCTGATTTGACATGATACATGGGATTATTTAATCTTCTTGTATCTATTGAGACTTGTTTGTGACCAATTATATGGTCAATTTTGGAGAAGGTTTCATGAGCTGCTTAGAAGTTATGTTCTTTTGTTTTAGGACGAAATGTTTATAGATATCTGTTAAACCCATTTGGTTATAACTTCTGATAATTTCATAGAGCTCTGTTTAGTTTCTGTTTTTATGATCTGTCCATTCATGATAGTGGGGTGTTGAAGTCTCCCATTATTATTCCGTTTGGTGCAATATATGCTTTGAGCTTTAGTAAAGTTTTTTTTTTTTATGATTATGGGTTTCTGTCCTTGCATTTGGAGCATAGATTTTCAGAACTGACAGTTCATCTTGGTAGATTTTCCTTTGGTTGAGTATGAAGTGTCCTTCCTTACCTTTATTAATGTATTTTGGTTGAAAGTTGATTTTATTTGATATTAGAATGAGTACTCCAGCTTGTTTCTTAGAACCCTTAGTTTGGAAATTTTTTCTCAGCCTTTTACTCTTAGGTAGTTTCTGTCTTTGTCACTGATGTGTATTTCCTCTATGCAGCAAAAGTTTGGGTCCTCTCTACCCATCTCATCTGTTAGTCTATGTCTTATTATTGTGGAATTGAGTCCATTGATATTGAAATATATTAGGGACAAATGATTGGTTTTTCCTGCTATTTTTGTTGTTATGCTTGGAATTATGTTTGTGTGGGTATCTTCTTTTAGGTTAGTTGCAATTAGATTACTTTTGTGCTTTCTCATGCACGTATTTTCTCTCCTTGTGTTGCAGTTTTCCATCTATTATCATTTTAATGGATGGGTTTGTGAAAAGATGCTATATAAATTTGGTTTTGTCATGAAATACCTTTGTTTCTCCATATATGTTAATTGTGATTTTTGCTGGGTATGTTAGCCTGGGCTGGCATTTCTGTTCTCTTAGTGTCCATATGATATATTCCCAGGATCTTCTTGCTTTCACAATCTCTGGTGAGAAGTCTGGTGTAATTCTGATAGAACTGCCTTTATGTGTTGTTTCACATTTTCCCCTTTGTGCTTTAAATATTCTTTGTTTTGTGCATTTGGTGTTTTGATTAATATGTGACAGAAGGAGTTTCTTTTCTGGTCCAGTCTATTTGGAATTCTGTAGGCTTCCTCTATGTACATGGTCATCTCTTTTCTAAGGTTAGGTAAGTTTTCTTCTATAATTTTGTTGAAGGTATTAACTATCCCTTTAAGTTTGGAATCTTTGCTCTCTTCTATACCTATTACCATTTGGTTTGGTCTTCTTATTGTTTCCTGGGTTTCCTGGATGTTTCAAGTAAGGAGCCTTTAACTTTTTGCATTTTCTTTTACTACCATGTCAATGGTTTTTATGGTATCTTTTACCACTAAGATTTTCTTCTCTATGTATTGTGTTCTGTTGGTGATGCTTGCAGTTATGACTCTTGATCTCTTTCCTAGGTTTTCTATCTCCATAATTGTCTCCCACCATGATTTCTTTATTGTTTTTATTTCCAGTTTTAAATCCTGTTTTGTTTTGTTGAATTCCTTCACCTCTTTGGTTGAGTGATTTTAAATCCAAATCTTGCTTTTCTCGTGTGATGGGGTATCTAGGACTTGTTGTACTGGGAGAACTTTGTGTTGATGATGCCAAGTAGGCTTGGTTTCTGTTGCTTATATTCTGCTTTCCTTTTGCCACCTGATTATCTCTAGTTCTACCTGTCCTTGCTGTCTCTGACAAGAAACTGTCCCTTCTCTGATTCTGGTTGTGTCACAACTCATCAGCATTCAGATCTCTCTGTGATACCTGTGATTCTGGGATCCTGTGATCTTGAGACCCTTTTGTATGAGAGCTATTGATAATCAAGCTTTCTTAGGGTGTTGCAGTGGTGGGTGGGGAGCCAGAGCCCTGGCTTTGCTCCAGGCACAGTTGCAAGCTGTAGTGAACTGGTGATCTGACTGGGCAGTTGTTCATGTTTTCATGGTTCCTGTGGTATTCCCAGTTGTGTTGGTTTTTCAGAAAGCTGTTGTGGCCTCAGTTGTGATCTTGAGAGTTTCAGAGCTCCAGTGATTCTAGTTGTGTCTTATATCCTGGGAGTCAAGCTTCCTCTGTGATCCCATGATTCTGGGCATTTCAGAGCAGCTGGGAGTGAAGTCTGTTTTGGGTTTTGTGGAACTGTGATCCTTAGCCTTTTTGAGCACATGGGAGTGGAGCTTCCTCTGGGTATTGGGAATTGGGTGCGAGCCTGTGTCCAAGGTCTGTTCAGTGCAGTAATTCAGACTGGAAGGGACCTGTGTCACTGACTGCATAAGGGTTCCTGCATCCCTGGATCCTGGGGTACCTAAATACTCTGGGTGTTGGGACAGTTGTTGTAGCCTCCTTACCTGAGATTCTGGGCATGTTAGAGAACCTGGGTTTTGAATTTCCTCTTGTTGTTGTGAGACTGGGAGTGAAACAAGCATCCAAGGTCTGCACAGAGCCCTGTATCCTTTATTAAATGTAGAGTTATTAAACCTCTTATAATGAGATGTTAAGTTGAGATTACTAACTCTCAAGTAATTAGCTATTGAGTTAGGCTGTGCTTTCTATTTCTCTTCCAAACTGCCACAATATTTTATAAATTATGGTGATTTAATAACCTTTTAAGAGCCTTCAGCATCTGTTCTGTATTATGCTCAAAATATCTGTGCATGTAAAGCATTTGATGATGTTAGGAAACTTCGTTGGCTTTGGAGAATTGGAAAGTTCTTGGAAACTCAGACACAAGTAACTCATCTTTATTTTCAAAATATAAAAAGGAGAAGGGAAAGTGTTGAGGGCCAGCATAATCCAAGGAGGTTTTTCATATCCCAATGTATGGATAAAAAACATAATTCCTTCTTTAAAACCAGAAATATGTTTGGCAAAAGTAGTCATGGTCAGGTAACCTATGCCTGCACATCTTGATAACCCAACTCTGCTTACCCAAATGTGCTATAAATATCAGTTTCAAGAGAGAATTTTCCCACACTGCAAACATGCCATGTTCTACTTGTGCTGCGTTGATTGTTTAGTCTCATCTTATTGTGTCATTCTTTTCTATTTATTTACTTTTATTTACCTCTAAATGAATCAATCTAACAAGCCAACTGTCTGTCTATCTATCTATCCATCCATCTATCTATCTATCTATCTATCTATCTATCTATCTATCTATCTATCTATCTATCTATCATCTATCTATCTATCTAATCACGTATCATCTATCATGTAGTTATCTAATGCTGAACTTCATAATAAATTTACTTGGTGTAAGTTATCAGTGGGTGAAAGATTTTCTGCCATAAATTTTTTATCTACATGTTATTATGACATCACTCTTTCATGTTAGTTATTACCACTGAAAAATGACCTTCTGGCCAAAGTCTAACATAGGTAAAGTGTGCTTATTTATTTATTCATTTATATATTTATCTTTTTATTCATTTTTAATTTTATTAGATATATTTCTTTACTTATATTTCAAACGTTATTCTCCTTCTCAGTTTCATGTACATAAGTCCCCATCCCCTCCCCTTCCCCCCACCCATACTGATTTCCCCCCTATACATCCCTCTTATTGCCACTCACATAATTCCCTGCACTGGGTGTCCAACCTTGGCAGGATCAAGCACTTTCTCTTCCAGTGGTGCACAACAAGGCTATTCTCTGCTACATAAGCATTTTGAGCCCTGGGTCAATCATGTATAGTATTTCAGTAGTGGTTTAGTCCCTGGAAGTTCTGGTTGGTTGACATTGTTGTTTTTATGGGGTTGTAAGCTCCTTCAAGTATTTCAATACTTCCTCTAATTCTCCCCAAGGGGGTCCTCTTTTAAGTTTTGGGGCTTGCTGCTACCATTGATCTCTGTATTGGATATGCTCTGGATGTTTCTGTCAGGAGAGATCTATATCCAGTCCCTTTCAGCATGCATTTTCTAGCTTCATCAATCTTATCTAGTTTTGGTGTCTGTATATATGTGGGCCACATGTAGGTTGGGATCTGAATGGCCATTCCTTGTGTCCCTGCTGTAAACTTTGCTTCCATATCCCCTCCTATGGATTCCCCCCCCCCTTTAAGAAGCACTGGTAGCATCCTACTTTCGGTCATCCTTCTTCTTGAGTTTCCTGTTGTCTGTGGATTGGATCTTGTGCTATTCGAGCATTTTAGCTAATATCCCCTTATCAATGAATGCATACCAAGTGTTTTTTTTTCTATGATTGAGTAACCTAACTCAGGAAGATATATTCTAGTTCATTCTATCTGTGTATGGATTTCATGAAGTCATTGTATTGGATAATTGAGCAGTATACCATTGTGTTGATATACCACATTTTTTGAATCCATTCATCTGTTGAAGGGCATCTGGGTGCTTCCATCTTCTGGCTATTATAAATAAGGCTGCTATGAACATAGTGGAGCATGTGTCTTTGTTGTATGTTAGACAGCTTTTGAGTATATGCACAAGAGAGGTATAGCTGGGTCCTCAGGTAGAAGAATGTTCAATTTTCTGAGGAACCTCCAGACTGATTTCCAGAGTGGTTGTACCAGTTTGCCATCCCACCAACAATGAGGAAGTGTTCCTCTTTCTCCACTTCCTCGCCAGCATTTACTGTCACCTGAGTTTTTGATCTTAGCCACTTTGACTCTTGTGAGGTGGAATCTCAGGCTTGTTTTGATTTGCATTTCCCTGATGACTAAGGATGTTGAACATTTCTTTGGGTGCTTTCTGGAAGTTTGATAATCCTCAGCTAAGAATGTTTTGTTTAGCTGTGTACCCCATTTTTTAATAGTTTTATTTGACTCTCTGGAGTCTACCTTCTTGAGGTTTTTGTCTATTTTGGATATCAGACTTCTATCAGATGTAGGATTATTAAAAATCTTTTCCCAATCTGTTGGTTGCCGATTTGTCCTAATGATAGTGTCTTTTGCTTTACAAATGTTTGGAGTTTTGTGATGTCCCATTTGTCAATTCTTGATCTTAGAGCGTGAGTCATTGGTGTTTTCTTCCAGAAAATTTCCCCAGGGCACATGTATTTGAGACTCTTCCCATTTGTCTTCTATTAGTTTGAGGATATCTGTTTTGATGTCGAGGTACTTGATCCACTTGGGCTTAATCTTTGTACATGGTGATAAGAATGGATTGACCTGCATTCATTTACATGCTGACCTCCAGTGGAACCAGCACCATTTGTTGAAAATGCTATCTTTCTGATCAAAATGTGAATGCTTCACTCTTTCTTTAAAAGGGGAACAAGAATACCCTTGGCAGGGAATAGAGAGGCAAAGATTAAAACAGACACAGAAGGAACACCCATTCAGAGCCTGCCCCACATGTGGCCCATATATATACAGCCATCCAATTAGACAAGATGGATGAAGCAAAGAAGTGCAGGCTGACAGGAGCCGGATGTAGATCGCTCCTGACAGACACAGCCAGAATACAGCAAATACAGAGGCGAATGCCAGCAGCAAACCACTGAACTGAGAATAGGACCCCCGTTGAAGGAATCAGAGAAAGAACTGGAAGAGCTTGAAGGGGCTCAAGACCCCATATGTACAACAATGCCAAGCAACCAGAGCTTCCAGGGACTAAGCCACTACCTAAAGACTATACATGGAATCACTCTGGACTCTGACCTCATAGGTAGCAATGAATATCCTAGTAAGAGCACCAGTGGAAGGGGAAGCCCTGGGTCCTGCTAAGAATGAACCCCAGTGAACTAGATTGTTGGGGGAGGGCGGCAATGGGGGGAGGTGGAGAGGGGAACACCAAATAAAGAAGGGAGGGGGAGGGATTAGGGGGGTGTTTGCCCGGAAACCGGGAAAGGGAATAACACTCGAAATGTATATAAGAAATACTCAAGTTAAAAAAAAAAAAAAATGCTATCTTTCTTCCATTGGATGGTTTTATCTTCTTTGTCAAAGATCAGTGACCATAGGTTTGTGTGTTCATTTCTGTGTCTTCAATTCTGTTACACTGATCTATCTGCCTGTCTCTGTACCAATAGCATACATTTTTTATGACTAATGCTCTGTAGTCCTGCTTGAAGTCAGAGAGATTGAGTCCCCCAGAAGTTCTTTTATTATTGAGGACAGTTTTCGCTATCCTGGGTTTTTTTTTTTTTATTCCAGATGAATTTGCAAATTGCCTTTTCTATCTCTATAAAGAATTGAGTAGGACTTTTGATGGGGACTGCATTGAATCTATAGATTGCTTTTGGCAAAATGGTCATCTCTACTATATTAATCCTGCCAATCCATGAACATGGAAGATCTTTCCATCTTCTGAGATCTTCCTTACTTTCTTTCTTCAAAGACTTGTAGTACTTGTCATACAGATTATTCACTTGCTTGGTTAAAGTCACACCAAGATATTTTATATTATTTGGGACTACTGTGAAGGGTGTCATTTCCCTAATTACTTTCTCAGCCTGTTTATCCTTTGAGTAGAGGAAGGCTATTGAATTGTTTGAATTAATTTTGTGCCCGGCACTTTTCTGAAGTTGTTTATCAGGTTAACTATTTCTCTGGTAGTACTTTTGGGGTCACTTAAATACACTATCAAATCATCTGCAATGGATCATTTTGATATCTTCCCTTTTAATTTGTATCTTTTTGACCTCATTTCAGTGTCTGATTGCTCTGGCAATGACTTTGAGTACTATATTGAATAAGTAGGGAGAGAGTGGGCAGCCTTTTCTAGTCACTGATTTTAGTGGGATTGCTTCAAGTTTCTCTCCATTTAATTTGTTGTTAGCTACTGGTTTGCTTTTACTAAGTTTTGATCTGGGCCTTGGATTTCTGATCTTTCCAGGACTTTTATAATGAAGGGGTGTTGAATTTTGTCAAATGCTTTCTCAGCATCAATTGAAATGACCATGTGGTTCTTATCTTTGAGTTTGTTTATATAGTTGATGACATTAATGGATTTTGTTTCTTAAACCATTCCTGCATCCCTGGGATGAAGCCTACTTGATCATGAGGGATGATTGATTTGATGTCTTCTTGGATTCGGTTTGTAAGAATTTTATTGAGTATTTTTGCATCAATATTCGTAAGGGAAATTGGCCTGAAATTCTCTTTCTTTGTTGGGTCTTTGTGTGGTTTTGGTAAAAGAGTAATTGTGGCTTCATAGAAGGAATTTCTTAGTGCTCCATCTGATTCTATTTTGTGGAATAGTTTGGTCATTATTGGTATGAGTTCTTCTGTGAAGGTCTGATAGTATTTTGCACTGAACTCATCTGGACCTGGGCTCTTATTGGTTGGGAGACTTTTAATACCTGCATCTATTTCTTTAGGAATTATGGGATTGTTTAGATGTTTTATTTGTTCCTTATTTAAAGTGTTACCTAGTATCTGTCTAGAAAATTGTTCATTTCCTCCAGATTTTCCAGTTTTGTTGTATATAGGCTTTTGTAGTAGGATCTGATGTATTTTTTAAAATTTCTTCAGATTCTGTTGTTATGTCTCCCTTTTCATTTCTGATTTTGTTAATTTGGATGCATTGTTTTTGACCTCTGGTTAGTCTGGCTAAGGGCTTGTCTATCACATTAATTTCCTCAAAGAATATGCAGTTGGTTTTATTGATTCTTTTTATAGTCCTTTTCATTTCTTCTTGGTTGATTTCAGCTCTGAGTTTGATTATTTCCTGCCTTCTACTCCTCTTGGGTTTTTTATTTCTTTTTGTTATAGAGCTTTTAGGTGTGCTGTCAAGCTGCTGACATATGCGCTTTCCTGTTTCTTTTTGCAGGCACTCCGAGCTATGAGTTTTCCTCTTAGTACTGCTTTCATTGTGTAATATAAGTTTGGGCATGTTGTATCTTCATTTTCATTAAATTCTAAGAAGTCTTTAATTTCTTTCTTTATTTCTTCACTGACCATGTTGTCACTGAGTAGAACATTGTCCAACTTCCATGTATCTGTGGGGTTTCTGTAATTATTGTTGTTATTGAAGACCAGTCTTAGAGCGTGGAGGTCGGATAGGATGCATGGGATTATTTCTATGTTCCTGTGTTTGTTGAGGCCTGTTTTATGATGGATTATATGGTCAGTTTTAGAGAAGGTTCCATGAGGTGATGTGCAGAAGGTATAACCTTTTGTATTAGGACAGAATGTTTAATAAACATCTGTTAAATCCATTTGGTTTATAATTTCTGTTAGTTTCTCTATGTCTCTGTTTAATTTCTCTTCCCATGATCTGTCCAGTGATGAGAGTGGGGTGTTGAAATTTGCTACTATTGTCATGTGATATGCAATGGGTGATTTGAGTTTAGTAAGGTTTCTTTTATGAATGTTGGTGCCCTTGTATTTGGAGCATAGATATTTAGAATTGAGAATTCATCTTGGTTGTTTTTTCCTTTGATGGATATGCAATGTCCTTCCTTAACTTTTTTATTGACTTTGGAGTTAAAATCAATTTCATTTGATATTAGAATGGCAACTCCATCTTGTTTCTTTGGGCCATTTGCTTGGAAATTTGTTTTATAGCCATTAACTCTGGGGTAGTGTTTGTCTTTGTCTCTGAGGTGTGTTCCCTGCATGCTTCAAAATGCTGGCTCCTCTTTACATATCCAGTCTGTTAATCTATATCTTTTTATTGGAGATTTGAGACTGTTGATATTGAGATATATTAAGAAATAGGAAATGTTGCTTCTTGTTATTTTCGTTGTTAGAGGCGGAATTATGTTTGTTTGTCTCTCCTTTGGTTTCCTTTGGAAGTCAATTATATTCTTGCTTTCTGTATGGTGTAGGTTTGTTCCTTCTGTTAGAGTTTTCCATCTAATATCCTTTGTAAGGCAAGATTTGTAGAAAGATATTGTGTAAATTTGGTTTTGTAATGGAATATCTTGGTTTCTCCTTCTATGCTAATTGAAAGTTTTGCTGGATACAGTAAGTTGGGCTGGCATTTGTATTTTCTTAGGGTCTGTATCACATCTGTCCAAGATCTTCTGACTTTCATATTCTCTGGTGAGAAGTCTGGTGTAATTCTGATAGGTATGCCTTTATATATTACTTGACCTTTTTCCCTTACTGCTTTTAAGGTTCTTTCTTTGTTTTGTGCATTTGGTGTTTTTACTATTATGTAACAGGAGGTATTTCTCTTCTGGTCCAATCTATTTGGAGTCTTGTAGGCTTCTTTTATGTTTATGAGCATCTCTTTCTTTAGGTTAGAGAAATTTTCTTCTATAATTTTGTTGAATATATTTACTGGCCCTTTAAATTGGGACTCTTCATGTTTTCTATACTTATTATCTTAGGTTTGATCTTCTCATTTTGTCCTGCAATATCTGTATGTTTCGAGGTAGGATCATTTTGTGTTTTATATTATCTTTGACAGCTTCACTGTTTTCTGTGGTATCTTCTGCTCCTGAGATTCTCTCTTCTATCACTTGTGTTCTGTTGTTAATGCTTGTATGTGTGGTTCCTTGGCTTTTCCATAGGTTTTCTATATCCAGGGTTGTCTCCCTTTGTGTTTTCTTTATTCTTTCTATTTCCATTTTCAATTAATTCACCTGTTTTATTGTGTTTTCCTATAATTCTTTCCTGGATTTTTGTGTTTCCTATCTAAGGGCTTATATTTGTTTACTTGTATTTTCTTGCATTTCTCTAACGGAGTTTGTTATGTCTTTCTTAAAGTCCTGCATCATTATCAAAAAATGTGATTTTAAATCTAAATTTTGCTTTTCTGTTGTGTTTTGATATCCATTTATTTTCTTTGGTAGAAGAACTGTGTTCTGTTGATGGCATGTAGTCTTGGATTCTATTTCTTTAGGTTCCTGTGCTTGCCTCTAGCCATTGATTTGTCTCTGGTGTTTGCTTGCTTGGTGTTTCTGAGAGTGTCCTGACCCTGCTGTACTCCTCTGTGTCATCACTCCTGGAGAAGAGTTTTCTTATTTTCTTTCAGAATTTCCTGAAAACAGATGCTCTGATTTCAGCTGTGTCAGCCTTCCTTGAGACTGTCTTTCAGCTCTAGGCACAGGCAGGATTAAAAGGGTCCTGCCTCTGATTATTCTTAGGTTCTTGCTCCCAGTGGGCCCAGTAGCACTATGAGATTCACTCTTGGGTATGGACTGTGGGCAGAGGGTAGTCTCCTCTGACTTCTCAGGAGTGTCTATACTTCTGAGGGTGCAGCTCTCTCCCCCACGAGATTTGTGCAGGGAGCTCTTTGGCTAGTTCAGTTTGGTCCTGGGCACAGAACAGGTCTGTGGGTACCCATGGCTGTCTGTTCCTATATCCTTGTGTCCAGAGGCAGTTTGCAGTTTCCCCTTGGACCATGGATGTGGGCCGAAGTGTGCAGAGTTGACAGTCTGTCCTGTGGCTTCAGGATGTCTGGACTCCTTGGTGGTCCACTCATTTCTCCAGAGATTTGGGTGCAGGGAACTGTGGAATGGTATTAGCTCACTTTCTGGCAGAGCCAGAAATGAGAAGTGCCCTACCGAGAGGACTTCTGCCTCTGCGTTTCCTGAATCCAACTGGCAGGTCCGTTGGTAGCAGTAAAGTGGGTCTTATCTCTGCTCTTAGCTGTGGCAGTGCTTCTGTAGACTGTATTTCAGCTCCAGCCATTGGCAGGAATCAAATGATCCTGCCCCTGGTTGCTAGTATAGGTCCTTGCTCCCCGTGGGCATAGTTGGCACTTTGCAATTCTCTCTTGGGTCTGGGCTTTGGGCAGTGAGTATTCTCCTCTGACTTCTCAGGAGTATCCACATTTCTGTGGTTTCAGCTATCTCCCCCACGGGATTTGGGTGCAAGGAGCTGTTTGGTTAGTTCTGTTTGTTCATGGGTTCAGACCAGAACTTCAGGTACCAGAGGCTGTCTGTTCCTATATCCCTGTGTCCAAAGGCAGTGTGCAGTTTCCCCTTGGACCAGAGATATGTGCCGAGGTGTGCAGAAGTAGTAGTCTTTCTTCCGGACTAAGGATGTCTGCACTGCTGGGTGGTCTGCTCTCTTCCCTATTTATTTATTTTTATTTACCTCTAAATGAATCTATCTAACAAGCTACCTATCTGTCTTTCTGTCTATCTATCTATCTATCTATCTATCTATCTATCTATCTATCTATCTATCACGTACTTATCTAATGCTGTGCTTAATAAATATACTTTGTGTAAGTTATCAGTATGTACAAGATTTTCTGACATAAATTTTGTATTTACATGGTCTTACAACATCAATCTTTCATGTTAGTTATTAGCACTGAAGATCGACAAGCTTGTCAAAGTCAAACATAGTAAAAGTGTTAAAATCGAGGAATCACTCCCATGAACTTTACTGCACGTGTAGTAGAGAGAACATACACCCAATATTTATTCTCAATACAGTGATCAGTAAGATAACTATTAGATTATTATCAGTTCCTCCCACTAGAGACTTGTTTTCATGAAAGTCAGTCTGTATTTTCACTAATGGTCCCTGGTAATAAGTCAGGTAGGTCAATGTCTTTCTTTTTCTTCAATTTACCTAGGTCAATGTCTTTCTTTTTCTTCAATTTACCTTTATTTAGGAATCTATATACACACATGTATGTATGTATATATGTATGTATGTGTGTATGTATGTTGCCATGGCAAAGGGAAGAAAAGAAGTCCACAGGAGCCAACCTGTTTGTGTTACCTATTTAGGCACTTCTTTAAAAACTGATACATCACTGTAAATTACCAGAAGATGGAGTGATACTGGTGCAATGGAGCTTAAACTGAATGAACTCTTACAGAATCTTTATCTCTCTTCATCTCATATCTTTATTTCTCTGCCTCAAAAACTCACACAAATAGTCATTTTCATAAGGAAAGGAAAGAACTGTGTATACAAGACTTCTCACTTTCATCATAATAAATAATATCAGAACAATTTATTATAAAAAGGAGCTGAGATCTATCAACAATAGAGATGCAAATCTACAGTTTGATTGATCAGAGCAATGTGCTTCTGTGTATAGGTGAAAAAGTGATTGATTCTTATAAGGTCACAGTATTTTCATCATGTAATGCATACCTGAGCTCAAAATATTAAGCAAGACATTAGCTGACCTGGACTTAGCCATGTGGCTTATAACCTTGAATGCTTAATGGAATTATTTTCCAAAGCACAACTTTTCTTGATTCTTCATATGATCCCTATACTCCTCATAATTCCCTAACATTTTTGGGTTTCCTCATATGCTCTCTAAATTCCCTTCTTTGCAATGTGGTAAGAGTCTCAGAAGCTTCTTACATTCATATCTTGCATGTGCTGAGTTTTTTTAAAATTCTAATAAAGTCTCCATGAACTTTAAAAATTTATGTAAAATATTTCTCCCTCTCTTGAGATACATATATATACACATATATGTATATATATGTATATACATGTATATATATATACAAAAACACATATATACAAACATATATATATATATATATCAAATAGGAGTACAAAATTCTTTACATAGAAAATTCATACATTTCAAAAAATAAAATCTTACAGAAAAGTTAAAAAAGGTAAAAAACCACAAGTAATTATTAACAGGAATAGATTACAAGGAATTTTGGGTAAATTTACTATAAGCATGGTTCATATTCGCATTAGTAGTAGATAGTTCTAATTTTATTCTTGATGTTGAGTATATCAACTTTAAAGAAACATGTACAAAGCTTAAGTCCAAGTGGATCAATGACCTCCACATCAAACCAGATACACTCAAACTAACAGAAGAAAAAGTGGGGAAGCATCTTGAACACATGGGCACTGAAAAAAATTTCCTGAACAAAACACCAATGGCCTATGCTCTAAGATCAAGAATCGACAAATGGGATCTCATAAAACTGCAAAGCTTCTGTAAGGCAAAGGACACTGTTGTTAGGACAAAACGACAACCAACAGATTGGGAAAAGATCTTTACCAATCCTCCAACACATAGAGGGCTTATATCCAAAATATACAGAGAACTCAAGAAGTTAGACGGCAGGGAGACAAATAAACCTATTAAAAGATGGGGTTCAGAGGTAAACAAAGAATTCAGAGCTTAGCAATGCCAAATGGCTGAGAAATACACAAAGAAATGTTCAACATCTTTAGTCATAAGGGAAATGCAAATCAAAACAACCCTGAGATTTCACCTCACACCTGTGAGAATGGCTAAGATCAGAAACTCAGATGACAGCAAATGCTGGAGAGGATGTAATGAAAGAGGAACACTCCCCCATTGTTGGTGGGATTACAGACTGGTACAACCATTCTGGAAATCAGTCTGGTGGTTCCTCAGAAAATTGGACATTGAACCACCTGAGGGCCTAGCTCTACCTCTCTTGGTCATATACCCAAAAGATGCCTCAACATATAACAAAGTCACATGCTCCACTATATTCATAGCAGCCTTATTTATAATAGCCAGAAGCTGGAAATAACCCAGATGCCCTTCAACAGAGGAATGGATACAAAATATGTGGTACATCTACACAATGGAATATTACTAAGCTATCAAAAACAATGAGTTTATGAAATGCATAGGCAAATGGATGGAACCCACAAATATCATCCTGAGTGAGGTAATCCAATCACAGAAAAACACACATGGTATGCACTCATTGATAAGTGGCTATTACCCAAATGCTTGAATTACCCTAAATGCAGAGAACACATAAAACTCTAGAAAGATGACCAAAATGCGAATGCTTCACTCCTTCTTTAAAATGGGAAGAAGAATACCCTTGGCAGGGGATAGGGAGGCAAAGTTTAGAACAGAGGCAGAAGGAAAACCCATTCAGAGCCTGCCCCACATGTGGCCCATACATATACAACCACTAAAGTAGATAAGATGGATGAAGCACAGAAGTGCAGGCCAACAGGAACCGGATATAGATCTCTCCAGAAAGACACAGCCAGAATACAGCAATACATAGGCAAATGCCAGCAACAAACCACTGAACTGAGAATGGGGCCCCTGTTGAAGGAACCTTAGAAAGGACTGAAGGAGCTTGAAGGAGCTCGAGACCCCATATGAACAACAATGCCAAACAACCAGAACTTCCAGGACTAAACCACTACCCAAAGACTATGCATGGACTGACCCTGGGCTCCAACCTCATAGGTAGAAATGAATAGCCTATTAAGAGCACCAGTGGAAAGAGAAGCCTTGGTCCTGCCACAACTGAACCCCCAGTGAATGTGATTGTTGGGGGGATGGTGGTAATGGGGGTAGGATGGGGAGGGGAACACTTATACAGAAGGGGAGGAGCAGGGGTTAGGGGGCTGTTGGCCCGGAAACTGGGAAGGGGAATAACAATCAAAATGTAAGTAAGAAATACTCAAATTAATAAAGATAGAAAAAAAACATAGGAAAAGGAATCACAGTGAGTCACTTCCTGGTTTCTTAGCCTTTACAGGCTATCAACACATCTCTCAATATACCAGGCTATTAGCCAAAGTAAGTCTTGATCAAGTTTCAGGATATTTGTCTTCTTTTCCTATCTGATTTTCCTTGACTTTTCCAATATCATGCCCCCACCTACTTATATATACAATAACATGTACAATCACCTAATGATAAGGATCCAGTATTTCAGCAGCCATGTAGCATCATCTGAGTGTCATGAAAATACATGAAAATTATATATATGAGAGGAATTTAGAAAGTTATCAATATCTCATGTGGATGCCTAGGAGGGATGAAAGACTCAAAGGAGATCATCAATATTGAAGTGGTATAAAATAAATGAGAACTGGAAGGACCATTAGAGCATGATATGTGACTGCTAATTGCTTTAGTGACATGGCAACCTTTTTTTATTTATTTTTTTCATCTTAGTTCTTTCTTGAGGGTACTATCATTCTGATAATGTCATCAGTATTGATTAAACGTACTGATCAAGTAATTGGTAGACTGGAAGAAGGAAGCAACAGCAACATTTTCCTACCCATAAATCTGTATCTACCTTTATATGTCACTAGTGGCTGTATTAGATATTCGATTGGTAATAATAGCAGGGATATGTAATGTTGCTCTAAATACTCAAAGCAACCAGGAACATGAAAATGCACAAGCATGAGCATGGATGATTTGATTTCCAGGCAGGACTTAAAAACAATTCAGAATGGTAGACGGTAAATTTGCATACATCAGGTTCAGTTATGAAGTTCTAATATTGTAAAATGAATTCTCATACTACATTGAAATGCTTTGAGAAAACAAAAGTAATTTCATGGGATCTGGTTCATTCTTATCTTTTAAAAATAAAACTGATACATATACTTCAACTTTGAGTGTCCTCCATTATTAATTTTCTGTAGCCTGTTTATAGCAACAAAATCATTGCCAGATAAATGTTCACATTTAATGCATTAGAATATTATAGACTTTTTATATTAAATCTATTCTTTAAAAATAATATTAGGCTTTATGTTATTAGATAATGCATCCACTATAATATTGTTGAAGTAAAATACTAACATCTACTGGGAAACTAGAGTTTATCTATTTAGATTTCTTTGGCCTTGTCTATATTTCTGTTACATAATACAATGTCATTACTAGCTGAAAACTGTGCTAAGGACATTCTTGATGCACAGTGGGTAAACCTAAGTGCTTTGCTGAGTTCTGTATGTCATTTAAGTGTATGAGTAAACATCTAGAATGGGATCAAATTTCTCCCATTGTGGCTGTAGTGATTTGTAGGAGAAGGAAGGATTCATTCTTATGGACTGAGCCTCAAAATGTCAGATATGACACCATCTCCAGGTTAACAAAAAGATAGGGTAGAATAAGTCTAGAGTATTATAAATAAGAGTTTACCAGTAAAGGACAAAATGTTCCCTAGTGGAGAGAATTCTCCATACAACTGCATGAAACATGATGTTAGGCTTGATCAAATCTTTCAATGGTTAAGTGACTGCAATAAAAGAATCAGGGCCTTATTTAAGATCCCCAGCATCCATGTAAACACAAATGTAGCAGTACTATCTGCAACCCTAGTAGACCCCAGGAGATTCTGGAAGATCATTGACTATCTTTACTCAATAACACATGAGACCTGCATAAAAAAAGAGACTGGCACTTAAGCATCAGGTACCCTGTGCTCCAGACACCAACGGGACCTAAAGGGACTGGATCAATAGTTCTCTGCACCACATCCTGTCAGAGGGAGAGCTAAACCTTCAGAGGGGCAGACATGCCTGGGAAGCCAGAAGAGACTACACTCTGCCCACATTTCTGACTCCAGAGGAAACATCTAACACCATCTGTGACCCCAATGCATTGGTGCTCCCGGAAAAGGCGGTGCAGGCCCTCCTTGTTGCCACCCTCACTGAGAGCTCAAAAGCAGCCCCCCATGAGCAAACTTGAGCCACGGGAACAAAGGTAAGACCAACTTTTCTGCTCCAAGTGACCTGCATGGTGGTCTCAGGACACACAGAGCCAAAATTTCTCTGGGACCAGACACTTGTTTGCTGGGCTTTTTGCTGGAGCCCCAACTTCACTGATCCCGGCCCACAGCTCACTGCTCCTAAACCCCTTGGGAGTGAGAGTTCACAGCCTGGACAGGTGGGCACTCCTGAGACTTCAGAGCGGGAGAGACCACCAATACTCCCCACCCATGCCCACATCCCTGGCCCAAGAGGAAACTGTATATGCCCTCTGGGAACCGGAAGATAGGGGCACTTAAGCTGCAGGTCCCCAGGGCTCCAGACACCACTGGGATCTAAAGGGACTGGATCAACAGTTCTCTGCACCCAAATCCCATGGGAGAGAGAGCTAAAACTTCAGGGAGCAGAAATGCCTGGGAAGCCAGAAGAGACTACACTCTGCCCATATTTCTGACTCCAGAGGAAAACACCAAATGCCATCTGGGACCCCGGTGCACTGGGACTCATGGAAAAGGCAGCGCAGGCCCTCTTCGTTGCTTCCGTCATGGAGAGCTCCAAAGCAGCCCCCCAGGAGCAACTTGAGCCACCAGACCACAGGTAAGACCAACTTTTCTGCTCAAAGCAACCTGCCTGGTGGACTCAGGACACAGGCCCACAGGAACAGCTGAAGACCAGTAGAGAGGAAAGACTACATGCCCAAAAGTAGAACACTCTGTTCCCATAACTGGCTGAAATAAAACAGAAAAATAGGTCTGCAACACTCCTGACACACAGGATGATAGGACGGTCTACCCACTGTCAGAAATAGGAGAACAAGGTAACACCAGAGACAACTGGATGGTGAGAGGCAAGCACAGCAACCCAATCAAGAGAAACCAAGACTACATGGCATCTTCACAGTCCAATTCTACAATCAAAGCAAACACTGAATATCGAAACACACCAGAAAAGCAAGATCTAGATTTAAAATCATATTTGGTCACGATTCTGGAGGACTTCAAGAAAGACAAGAAGAACTCCATTAGAGAAATGCAGTAAAACATAAATAAACAAGTAGAAGCCTATAGAGAGGAATCACAAAAAGCCCTGAAAGAATTCCAGGAAAACAAAATCAAACCGTTGATGGAATTAAAAATGGAAATAGAAGAAATAAAGAAAGGACACAGGGAAACAACCCTGGATATAGAAAACCAAAGGAAGAGAAAAGGAGTCATAGATACAAGCATCACCAACAGAATACAAGAGATAGAAGAGAGAATCTCAGGAGGAGAAGATTCGATAGAAATCATCGACACAACTGGCAAAGATAATGTAAAACGGAAAAAGCTACTGGTCCAAAACATACAGGAAATCCACAATTCAATGTGAAGATCAAACCTAAGGATAATAGGTATATAAGAGAGTGAAGACTCCCAGCTCAAAGGACCAGTAAATATCTTCAACAAAATCATAGAAGAAAACTTGCCTAACCTAGAGAAAGAAATGCCAATAAACAAACAAGAAGCCTACAGAACTCCAAATAGATTGGAACAGAAAAGACACTCCTCCTGTCACATAATAGTCAAAACACCAAATGCACAAAATAAAGAAAGAATATTAAAAGCAGAAAGGGAAAAAGGTCAAGTAACATATAAAGGCAGACCTATAAGAATCACACCAGATTTCTCACCAGAGACTATGAAAGCCAGAAGATCCTGGACAGATGTCATACAGACCCTAAGAGAACACAAATGCCATCCTAGGTTACTGTATCCTGCAAAACTCTCAATGAACATAGATGGAGAAACCAAGATATTCTGTGACAAAACCAAATTTACACAATATCTTTCTACAAATCCAACCGTACAAAGGATAATAAATGGTAAAGCCCAATATATGGAGGTAAGTTACACCCTAGAAAAAGCAAGAAACTAATCATCTTGGCAACAAAACAAAGAGAAGAAAAGCACACAAACATAATCTCACATCTAAATATGAATATAACAGGAAGCAATAGTCACTATTCCTTAATATCTCTCAACATCAATGGTGTCAACTCCCCAATAAAAATACATAGATTAACAAACTGGATATGCAATGAGGACCCTGCATCCTGCTGCCTACAGGAAACACACCTCAGAGACAAAGACAGACACTACCTCAGAGTAAAAGGCTGGAAAACCAGTTTCCAAGCAAATGGTCTGAAGAAGCAAGCTGGCATAGCCATTCTAATAGCGAATAAAATCGATTTCCAACCGAAAGTCATCAAAAAAGGTAAGGAAGGACACTTCATATTCATCAAAGGAAAAATATACTAAGATGAACTCTCAATCGAAAATATCTATGCTCCAAATACAAGGGCACCTACATACATAAAAGAAACCTTACTAAAGCTCAAAGCACACATTGTACCTCACACAATAATAGTAGGAGAATTCAACACCCCACTCTCATCAATGGACAGATCACAGAAACAGAAAAAAAAAAAACAGAGACATAGACAGACTAAGAGAAGTCAAAAACTAAATAGACTTAACAGATATTTATAGAACATTTTATCCTAAAGGAAAAGGATATACATTCTTTTCACCAACTCATCGTACTTTCTCCAAAATTGTCCATGTGATTGGTCATAAAACAGGGCTCAACAGATACAGAAAGATAGAAATAATCCCATGCATCCTATCAGACCGACATGGGCTATAGCTGGTATTCAATAACAATAAGGGAAGAATGTCCACATATACATGGAAATTGAACAATGCTCTACTCAAAGATAACCTTGTCAAGGAAGAAATAAAGAAAGAAATTAAAGACTTCTTAGAATTTAATGAAAATGAAGATACAGCATACCCAAAATTATGGGACCCAATGAAAGCTGTGATAAGAGGAAATCTCATAGCTCTGAGTGCCTGCAGAAAAATATGAGAGAGCATATACCAGCAGCTTGACAGCACACCTAAAAGCTCTAGAACAAAAAGAAGCAAATACATCCAGGAGGAGAAGAACGCAGGAAATAATCAAACTCAGAGTTGAAATCAACCAAGTAGAAACAAAAAGGACAATACAAAGAATCAACAGAACCAAAATTTGGCTCTTTGAGAAAATCAACAAGATAGATAAACCCTTATCCAGACTAACGAGAGGACACAGAGAGTGTGTCCAAATTAACAAAATTAGAAATGAAAAGGGAGGCATAACTACAGAATCAGGAAATTAAAAAAAGATCATCTGATCCTAATACAAAAGCCTATATTCAACAAAATTGAACATCTGCAGGAAATGGACAATTTCCTAGACAGATACAGGTACCAAAGTTAAATCAGGAACTGATAAGCCATTTAAACAACCCCAAATTCCTAAGGAAATAGAAGCAGTCATTAAAGGTCTTCCAACAAAAAAGAGCCCAGGTCCATAAGGGTTTAGTGCAGAATTCTATCAGACCTTCATGGTACTGAAGAATACCATACTTTCCAAACTATTCCACAAAGTTAAACATAAGGTGTGCTACCGAATTCCTTCTGTGAAGCCACAGAAACCACACAAAGACCCAACAAAGAAAGAGAACTTCAAACCAATTTCCCTTATGAATATCGACGCAAAAATACTCAATAAAATTCTGGCAAACCGAATCCAAGAGCACATCAAAACAATCATCCAACATGATCAAGTAGGCTTCATTCCAGACATTCAGGGATGGTTTAATATAGGGAAAACAATCAACATAATCCATTATGTAAACAAACTGAAAGAACAAAACCACATGATCATTTCATTAGATGCTGAGAAAGCATTTGACAGATATTCCACACACCTTCATGATAAAAGTCCTGTAAGGAATAGGAATTCAAGGCCCATAACTAAATAGTAAAAGCCATATACAGCTAACCAGTCACTAACATTAAACTAAATGGAGAGAAACATGAAGCAATCCCACTAAAATCAGGGACTAGACAAGACTGACCACTCTTTCCCTACTTAATCAATATAGTTCCTGAAGTTCTAGCCAGAACAATCAGACAACAAAAGGAAATCAAGGGGATACAGATTGGAAAAGAAGAAGTCAAAATATCACTATTTGCAGATGATATGATAGTATATTTAAGTGATCCAAAAAGTTCCACCAGAGAACTACTAAGGCTGATAAACAAATTCAGCAAAGTGGCTGGGTATAAAATTAACTAAAATAAATCAGTAGCCTTCCTCTACACAAAAGAGAAACAAGCCAAGAAAGAAATTAGGGAAACGACACCCTTCATAATAGACCCAAATAATATAAAGTACCTCGGTGTGACTTTAACCAAGCAAGTAAAAGATCTGTACAATAAGAACTTCAAGCCTCTGAAGAAAGAAATTGAAGAAGACCTCAGAATATGGAAAGATCTCCCATGCTCATGGATTGGCAGGATTAATATAGTAAAAATGGCCATTTTACCAAAAGTAATCTACAGATTAAATGCAATGCGCATCAAAATACCACTCCAATTCTTCAGAGCATTAGACAGAACAATTAGAAAATTCATCTGGAATAACAAAAAACCCAGGATAGCTAAAACTATCCTCAACAATAAAAGGACTTCTGAGGAAAATCACTATCCCTCAACTCAACCAGTATTACAGAGCAGTAGTGATAAAAATTTCATGGTATTGGTACGGATACAGACAGATAGACCAGTGGAATAGAATTGAAGACACAGAAATGATCCCACACACCTATGGTCACCTGATTTTTGACAAAGGAGCCAAAACCTTCATGGAGAAAAGATAGCATTTTCAGCAAATGGTGCTGGTTCATCTGCAGGTCATCATGTAGAAGAATGAAGATCGATCTATGCTTATCACCCTGTACAAAGCTTAAGTCCAAGTGGATCAAGGACCTCCACATCAAACCCGATACATTCAAACTAATAGAAGAAAAAGTGCAGAAGCATCTCAAACACTTGGGCACTGGAGAAAATTTCCTGAACAAAACACCAATGGCTTATGCTCTAAGATCAAGAATCGACAAATGGGATCTCATAAAACTGCAAAGCTTCTCTAAGGCAAAGGACACTGTTGTTAGGGCAAAACGACAACCAACAGATTGGGAAAAGATCTTTACTAATCCTACAACAGATAGAGGGCTTATATCCAAAATATACAAAGAACTCAAGAAGTTAGATGGCAGGGAGACAAATAACCCTATTAAAAATGCGGTTCAGAGCTAAACAAAGAATTCACAGCTGAGGAATGCGGAATGGCTGAGAAACACCTAAAGAAATGTTCAACATCTTTAGTCATAAGGGAAAAGCAAATCAAAACAACCCTGAGATTTCACCTCACAACAGTGAGAATGGCTAAGTTCAAAAAATCAGGAGACAGCAAATGCTGGTGAGGATGTGGATAAAGAGGAACTCTCCTCCATTGTTGGTGGTATTGCAGACCGGTACAACCATCCTGAAAATCAATCTGTAGGTTCCTCAGAAAATTGGACATTGATCTACCTGAGGACCCAGCTATACCTCTCCTTGGGCATATACCCAAAAGATGCCCCAACACATAACAAAGACACATGCTCCACTATGTTCATAGCAGCCAGAAGTTGGAAAGAATTATAGTATAATAGCCAGAAGTTGGAAAGAACCCACATGCCCTTTAACAGAGGAATGGATACAGAAAATGTGGTACATCTACACAATGGAATATTGCTCAGCTATCAAAAACAATGAGTTTATGAAGTTCATAAGCAAATGGATGGAACCTGCAAATATCATCCTGAGTGAGGTAACCCAATCACAGAAAAACACACATGGTATGCACTCATTGATAAGTGGCTTTTACCCAAATTCTTGAATTACCCTAAATGCAGAGAGCACATGAAACTCAAGAAAGATGACCAAAATGCGAATGCATCACTCCTTCTTTAAAATGGGAAGAAGAATACCCTTGGGAGGGAATAGGGAGCTAAGTTTAGAACAGAGGCAGAAGGAACACCCATTCAGAGCCTGCCCCACATGTGGCCCATACATATACAACCACCAAAGTAGATAAGATGGATGAAGCAAAGAAGTGCAGGCCGACAGGAAGCAGATGTAGATCTCTCCAAAGAGACACAGCCAGTATACAGCAAATGCATAGGCGAATGCCAGCAACAAACCACTGAATTGAGAATGGGACTCCCGTTGTTGGAGTCAGAGAAAGGCCTGGAAGAGTTTGAAGGGGCTCAAGACCCCGTATGAACAACAATGCCAATCAAGCAGTGCTTCCAGGGACTAAGCCTCTACCCAAACTCTATACATGGACTGAACCTGGGCACCAACCTCATAGGTAGAAATGAATAGCCTAGTAAGAGCACCAGTGGAAGGGGAAGCCCTTGGTCCTGGCAAGGCTGAACACCTAGTGACGTGACTGTTGCGGGGGGAGGGTGGTAATGTGGGGAATATTGGGAGGGGAACATCAATATAGAAGGGGAGAGGGAAGGGTTAGGGTGTGTTGGCCAGGAAACCAGGAAGGGGAATAGCAATTGAAATGTAAATAAGAAATACTCAAGGTAATAAAGATAAAATAAAATTCAAAGTTCCTCTTTAAAAAAGACAGATGATATATTCATATTAGTACATAATTATATGTACAAATATTTTTTAATTTTTGTCATATATTTCATACGATTACATAATGTTTTACAAATGTTATCCTCTTTTCCTTCCGTTCCATATACCCTCTTCCTCTCCCTGCTTCTACTAGGATTTTCCCACTCTCACTCACATACTCCCACATCAGCATACTGCCTTTACCCTACATTGGGGAAGTGACTCTTTTCAAGATCAAGGGCTTTTCCTCCTACTGATTCTGGACAATGGCATCTGCTGCAACATATTTTGCTGGAGCCATGGGTACCTCTATGTTTACTCATTTGGTGGTGGTTTAGTCCCTGGGACCTCCGGTGGGGTCTGGTTGGTTGATATTTTGTTCTTCTTACGGAGGTACAAACCCCTTCATCTCCTTCAGTATTTTCTCTAAGTCCTTTATTGGGGTTTTCTTGTTAAGTCCAACGGTTGTGTTTTCCTGTATTTCTTTAAGGTATTTTTGTGTTTCTTCTTTAAGGGCTTCTAGTTGTCCTGTGTTCTCCTGTATTTCTTTTTTTTTTTTTACTTCTTCTTTTCCTTTTTTTTTAATAGAGAAACGTTTATTTTGCATCTCAATCCAATTGCACAGATCACAGAAAAAATAAAAACATAACAGAAGGATGTCAAGGCAGATGATCTGATTACGTTTACAGTCATAAAACACGAAGTAATAATTAGTGCACAACTTATTTTCTTCTTTTTTACTCTCCAAGACCCAAGTGAGGGAATGTTGCTAACCATAGTGAGTATGTCTTTTGACTCTCTTCTTTGCTGAACTAATCAAAATAGTGTCCTATTTCTCGGGACAACAATGGTATAAAGAACTTTCTCCTATATTTCTTTAATGGAGTTATTTATGTCCTTCTTAAAGACATCTCTCATCATCATGAGATATGATTTTAAATCCAAATCTTGCATTCCAGTGTGTTGGAATATCCAGTAGTTGCTGTGGTGGGAGAACTGGATTCTGATGATGCCAAGTAGTCTAGGTTTCTGTTGCTTAGGTTCTTGTGCTTGCCTCTCACCATCTGGTAATCTTTGATGTTTGTTGGTCTTGCTCTCTCTGAGTGGATCTTGTCCCTTATGTGGGCTTGTAAGCCTACAATTTGTGATCTTAGGAGTGTGAAAACTTCTTGGAGACCTGCTCTCTGGGGGCAGGTTTTGGATCTTAAGACCTGTCAGACAGCCTTATCTCTGTGCTCAGATGGAGACGGCAAGTGTCCTGTAAAAATCTGCCCCGTGCGTCCAGTATCCTGCATTCTTCTGGAAGCTGATGGAGGCAGGGTGTAGAGTCTTAGGCAGACCTGCGGCTCTTGCCCACCATGTGCTCTAGGCAGCTCTCTCTTTGGATAGTCAGTGGAGAGGAAGTGGGTTCCTACCTGTGAGCTTAGGTGGAAGAGCCCTTCTGGCAGTCCAGCTGTCTGCGAGCAAGTTTTCGATCCAGAGGCTGTGGACAGCCTCATCACTGGGTACAGATGGAGCTGTACACAAATGTTTGTATATTTCAAACACGTTGAATTGTATGATTTTATTTTAGATGTCCATATGGGCACAGAATATAAATTTTCCCTTCAGCATCCTCAGATCATGTATAATTCTTAAAACTTAAAAATAGAATCAACGTGCATATTTATATATAACACATGTGTGATATGTACTATATGGGAAAGACTATCTAGCACAGTAGTTTTGTGCATACACCTTTTGAGATTTTCTCCCAGAGCACACTAGTTTTACATTCTCCTACCCAGAAAAGAGATGATTCTTTTTCTCTAAAGGTTTAAAACAACAGGTCTGATACAAAGTGAACACTGTGAGGGATTCTCTGTGATTCCTTGAGATATAGATAGAGGGATAGTAACAAAGGGCTGGCTGTGATTTTGTGAATGTTACTCATCCACATGAGTCAGTTAGATGTAACTGTAAGTTTCCTGTTATAACTACAGTGCATGTCTTCCTTGAGATAGATTATCTACTGTATTTTGATGTTCTTATATAGAAAGTCAGAATCTTCATTTATACAGAAGGAACAACATGTGCCTATGAAACGTGGATATTATCACATAGAATACAGCATACTTGACACTGACTTGTTGATAAAAGCCTCATGGTACTTGGCATTTGATTCCTTCTACCCACATGGCAGTTGTTCTCAGACAACAACTCAAGATGAATGGCAGTACTTTTATTGAGTAAAGCATAGGTTTGTCATGGCATGCTTACAATGGTTCATTTAAATGAAGTGTGTGAAATGTAAAAGGAAGACAATTGTTCACGTGTACATAACTGGACTGCATGTCTCTGTGACTCCTGGCATCCATACAGAAGGGTGTTTCCATATTAGATTTCCAGAACTAGAATCAATGTCTGCAAGTGGTGGGTAACAGCCCAGTCAGTCCCAGAGTCTCATTTGGTATAACAATTGAATCTTACATCATGTATATTTTGCTAAATATAATCAGGATACAGTTCAAAGTAACATATTTCTCTCTAAAAATGGAAAGAAATATAGATCATTGGGGGTCTTAAAATTAAAAGGAATATAATCATCCAAATAACTGAAGTGGAAATGGTAACCACGTAAATGATACACTGGTCATTCCAGTGTCCATAGGTCCCTGGATATTCAGCATAGCTCTTCAGTGGACAATGATCATTGCCTCAATTGTTTATAGTCCACAAGATTTTATGTGCACAATCCAGAACTCATGAGATCCTGAATCCTGTTACACAATACAGCAGTCCACTGGGTCAGGGCCCATCTAGTTCTAGACATTGACATGTCATTAAGTGTGGCACATGGAAAAATCAAAGAAGGGAATATTGATGTGAAAATAAGAGGTGATACAAATATTTAAGAAGATAAGTCCTGCCACCCCAGTATGTAGTATCACAGGAACCCAATGCATAAGACACCATCTAGTGGTAGTAGCAGGATTTCAGCAAGAGGGATTAAAGTCAGGAACATGTGGCAGATCTTTTATTTGCATGGGACCAACCATGCAGGTTGATGACAAGCAAGTAGGTTTTCTGGAGATAGCCCATCATTTTGCATAGCTATGATTGGTGTGCTCTGAAAGGCATAGGTCCATCCCAAAATAGCTTCTCATTTCTGATATTGCTTTCCTATCACTATTACTGCTTGATAATTTCTGGGCATCATCTCACAATATTGAACACAGATTCTTCAAGCAATATGAACACATACTTTTATATAATAGTGTTGTTTAGATGAATTAATGACTATAGAATTCTTGATTTGATTCAATAATTTAAGAAAGAAATTTAAGGAGATGGTTTTAGTTGTTTTCCCAGAAAGATGTAATAAAGTTAAAATAAAAAATAGAGCATGCACCTCCTCATAGTATAATTATATGTTATTTATAATGAATGAAACAAACTTTAAAATTGAATTAAGAAGAGAAATAAATTTGGGACATACTTTAGATCAATGAAAGACATTAATTGTAGGTAATATCCATTGATGATGCTACCAATGTGCACTGTAATTTATCAAGGACATGTGAAACTGTTGTTTTAAACTTACAATGGGTTTATAGAGTGAAACACTACTTTGAACTGACTATCTACAACTGTCTGTAACTCCTTTCTTTGAAACTTTATGAGGTAAATTCTTAAACACCTTTTGTCTAAAAAGCAACAAAATGCTGAGAGAAAAGTAAAGTGTAGTGTGTAGCTGTTATTGGATCTTCTCTATTCAAAAAACGTTTATATTTTTAGATAGTATATATGTATATCTGTCTGTCTGTTTGTGTGTATGTATATACATATGTATGCTTAATAATTTCTATTATTAACATGTATGTTTATATGTATACATGTGCACTTTTGTAGTTGAATGCTTGGCATCAGCCAAATTTGTGTGTGTGTGTGTGTGTGTGTGTGTGTGTGTGCGCGCGCGCGTGCGCGCGCTTGACTTTATTTTTACCCTTTTTCATTTTCTGTTATTCACAAAAGTTTAATGAATTCATAAGTTCTTAACTGTCTATCAAGAGATCCCCAAGTAAAAGAACCCAAGAAATTAAGTTTTTTTTCCTAATACTCTCCTAACAGCAGGAATCAAAAGTTAGAAAACATTAGCTTCTGGAACCAGAACAGTAAGAGATATTTAATGGCCACAGGTCATGAACCGTTTGTCTTCTTATAACAACCCCACATCAGTACCTTAATGACAGGATAGGACCTTTACAAGTGAACCCTGCAAATGAAGGTGAGGTTGCAAGTAAAAGACTCTCCTCTGACTAGCAACCATCTCCACAACTCTTTATTCTGTCAATAAGCAAAAAATCAATCATACTCTTGGTAGTAAAGTTCCCAGTAAATGGAGAATATTGTTATGGACTCTTCCTCCTCTTCTGTGCACAGCGCTACTTTTGAGGAATGGATGCACTCAACAAGTGTGCCTATGTTATTTATTGATAATCTCCATTTTCTCTCTTCAAATGTTTGCACATGATCTTTTCCTGTGCAGTTCATTTATATTACCTTGCCAAATGCATAAAACACTAGCACAAAACCCTTCTCAGATATTATACATTGGTCCTAATTTTCATAAGATTTTTTCAAAAAGAGGGGTCACTTAGTATTCATACCTTCAGCTGTTCTGTTTGTTCTTCGAAGGGAGAGTTGGCCAGTTTAGATAGGAGCTTCCTGCATCTGACTCTTCCAGGCAATGATATCTAGTACATTGTTATTCCAGGAGTCCACTTTAGAAAAGGAACAGGATTAATTGCATCACTTCTCATTGGTAAGTTTCTCTTTTCAGTAACCCTTTGTAACTGAAATAATTAATTTGTTTATCCTTTGTTTTAGCATTCTTTAGCTTCATGGATCATTCCTCATACAACAAATAAATCATCTTTATAGAAATTGATACCCACCCTACTAGGTCTTTGACTTATTGCCATATTTTTTTAGTTGTCTTGTGCTGTGAAGAAGAAGGAAACAGGACAAAAGAGAAGAATAAAATCCATTCAGTGGAGTTAGGAATGAAGGGATTATATCTGAGAGTTATGGTGTTGCCAGAAATAACTCTATACATATGGAAAAGTGTAAGGGGCAGCTGTGGTTACCTTTGTCCTGTTTAAGGCTCTTTTCTTTCTTTTTTTTTGGTTCTTTTTTTTCGGAGCTGGGGATCGAACCCAGGGCCTTGCGCTTCCTAGGCAAGCGCTCTACCACTGAGCTAAATCCCCAACCCCTTGGCTCTTTTCTTTCATGGTCACATGGAAAGCTGCTGAAGCTCAGGTTAATTAATTATCAACTCCAAAGGAAGTGTCCTTGAAAAGGGTCCTCTTGTCCAGAGAGGAACACCAACTTACAGAAGGTTTTCTGCTCAGTATGAAGAGTTCAATGGCAAACATTTCAACATTTATGTTTATGATTTGTGCGCATACCCTTACTCTAACACACAGTACATGTATATTCATCTCCAGCTCTATCCCTTCATAAATAACTACATTCCTACATATTTCCCTTCAATACACACATTTTCTCAAAATATCCATATATCTATACAAATGCATGACCATAGTACCTCTACCACCCTGCCCAACTTTTCAGCAAACAAGGCATTACTAAAAACACACATTTAGGTTATAGAATTCCCTCTGGAAATTACATTTGTAGAAGTCAGACTCAATTGCTCTACATTTGGTTTCAACCACTTCAATTTCACCAAATCCCTATGAAGAAAAGAGCAAAATTGTTGTGTAGTTCTGTATTTTCATTTACATGTATGCTTTAATTTACTTTTGTAGCTAACACTTTTTTTTGGATCCATGTCAATATGATTGCCATCTGAACACACACACAAACTACTTCCAACAGAATGATTTTCAGGACCTTTTTCTTTGTACATCTTTACTCTAAGATATAGAAGGAACAGGACACCAAAGGTGGAAGTCTGGGACTAACACTTTTCAATATTGTTAGTAAGGTAAGAACCAGCCTGGAATAGAAACCATAAGGACAGGTAAGAATCATTGCCAGCACATGATCTGACTTGAGAAGAAGGGAAGGCTTTAGAATGTGCCATGAAGTGAATGATCCCATTGAATTTGCGATAAATGGTAGTCCCACTTTGTAACTCTAAAAAGGTTTCAGGCTGGTTTTATCACCTAATGATCACCATTAGTAGCTACATTTAACACAGAGCATCCCTTTCATTTGTTTTCCTACTTTACTTCCTTCAGTGGACAGAAGAATTTGGAATGTTTCACACAAGGGGAAATTTCAGGTCAAATAAATAGAGCCTGTGAATGTCTCAATTCTATATTTGACCATTGATGCTAATATATCTCAAGGCATTTTAGTCACTTGCTTGTGCAGCTTACAAATAGGAACTTACATATTCACTGCAGAGGGAATCTCAGATACATTTCCTGGAAGATAACAATCTGAAATAATAAAATTTGCCCTTTGAAACCATGATTAAGGACAATGGTTCCTGGAGTAATGCTTATCCTTTGTCTCCAATTCGACTCAGGTACACACTGAAAAATAGGTATCTTTGTTATATGTTTAGATTGCACATTTACCTTTTTTGTAATTTTATAATTTTAACAACTACTCAGGTTTGGGAAGTGGTGTATTTGTGCCTTGACTAACTAAACTACTGACAGTTGTATGTTGCAGGGGTTGACTCTACATTGCTGAATGATGTAGCATACAAGGTGTTCATACTTCACAGTTGGTGACTAGGTGCATTGGACATAGGTCCTAATGTATTATTTTTTTTTTCAAAATTAGGACTCTAGTTCCTGAGTGGTGCTCTAGGAACATTCCAAGGTCACTGTGAAAAAAGATGTAGAATCTCCAGGTTAATTTGTTAATACAAGTCTACAAATTCCATGCTGGGAATTGCTGAGATGATGTTACCTGTCCTTTAGAGGTCTCCATACGATTTGAAATTTGGCTCATTCTGCATGTTGAATTGTTATGAAGGACACATATGCTCGTTTGGAAACATACCCTTAAATTCTTTTTCTGTAGGTTCTCACTTAGCACATTTAATATCTAAGAAGTCTATGGCATTAATGAGTGCTATCATTTTTTTGTGTGTCTTGCCATTGTCAATCAATTTTTTTGGGGTAACAGCATCTGCATCTGTCATAGAATAAATGGCTGTTTTTTATTGTTGGATGGAATCTTTCTCAACATACATATTAGAAAACTATCTCAGGTTCTAATACATAAAGTACAGCTGAAAAGAGAATGTGGGAGCCATAGTCTGCCCTGGGTGTATATGTCAGTGGTCATCTACAAGTGTGATATTATCAGAGCAAGTACAATGAATCTTCGTTTTCCTGATAGGAATATTTACCATATAGAAAGTTCCATTGTTTGCTAAAATACACAAATTGTTATTATCAAGAGATTCAGAAAAACATATTGACATAAACACACATACAAGCAGCCCCTTTCACTAAATGACAGTGAGGAGGATGAAGCAAACATGACCACATGCAACAGTAGACAGAAGGGAGGCAGGATCAACAAGGGTACTGTGAACTCATAACCAGTAGTATGAGGGAAACTTCATTTCCCATAATAATACTTAGAATTAGGCTGTCTAGAGATTACAGTAAGGAAAGATGCAATTAATAAAGCTGAAATACCAAAATTTTTCCTGTACTCCCATCGATATAAAAAGATATTTAAGTAACCAAAGGCATCTATGACTTCCCTATATACACTGACATACTGGCCCCAAACAATACACACGTACAGACATACACACACACACACACACACACACACACACAAATAACTGAAGTACTTGAAAGAGTATGAAAAATTCTTTCTTCAATAATAAATGTTTGTGTGTCTGTCTGTAGGGCTCCCTCCTGTGATGAACAACGGTACTGTGCTTGCGCAGGTTTTGCACCTGGCATCAGTTGGCAGGTAATATGCCAATGAGGGAGCAGTACCATGCTAATGAGGTGATTCGTGCTCCGCAAATCCCTGAAGGACAATTAGCATAGCCTCAGCCTGCTGTCTATATAAGGCGAGCGCTTTTACTGCTTGAGGTCCCCGTATCAGCAAATGAGGTGGTCCTGCAATAAAGGCTGTTAAGAAGAATCTGACGGTGTTGCGTCTTCCTTGCCTGACGAGGTGGGCGCTACAACTGGTGGCCTTGTACGGACACCCGAGGACATTCTCGTGGATTCAGAACGGCAATGGCGGTAAATTGCTGGATAAGGGATGAATAAAGTTCTCTGGAGGTAAGCAGAGAAGATGGATAAAGTTCTCTGGAGGTAAGCAGAGTCGATGAAAGCCTTGGTATAGAGGCTGAAAGGTTTGTGAAGGTGAAAGCCTTGGTATAGAGGCCGAAAGGTTTATGAACTATGGCAATGTTGTTTCCAATGGATCCTTTGTGGGTAGGGCTTGTAATTTTGTTTCTTTTTTTCTTTGTGTGGGATAGAGAGGCCACAGAGGGCAAGCTTAAGCCCAGACCAAAACCTCTTTGCGAATGGTCCCTGCTTGCTTAGAGGATAAATGATATGAGGAAGCTGTTAGGACAGGTCAGAGGGTCCTTGCAGAGCAACAAGAAAGTATGTCGGAGGGAGAAAAGGTTTTGAAAGAAAAAAAGAAAAGAAAAGGAGACAAAAGGAACACAGTATTTTGGGAGAAAGATTTTGTCTTTGTGCTTTTAAAAAGTGTGATTAGGCTCTGGAAACCTCACAGAATCATACTGATCAGATTTGATAGAGGTAAACTGCCTGAAAAATTTATTCAGGAGAATCAAACAAAAAGATAAACTTTTGTCTTGAGAATTGTATAGAGTGTGCCTACTTGGATTCCTGGTCTCAAGGAGATTTATCAGGTGACAAGGTGCTTCTCTTAAAAAAGCAGTTTCAATCGGCCCTTGGAGCCTTGCACCTGTAGCTAAGATATGTGTAGCCACTTCAATTTTGATTCTTTTTGGTTTTAAATGTATAAATATTCTCTACATGCCTTGGTTATGGACTGTTGGCTTTTAAGTTATTGGATATGGTTAAAAAAATGTAACATTGGTTGATATAAAACTGGTAAATTTGGATGGAGTCATTCTAGACAACATGTGGCATGAGCCAATCTAGGGAAACAGGTCTAAATTGGGATGATATTTTTATGGAAATCTTATCCTAGAAACCAGTCTTCTAAAAGATTTTAAGGCAATGTCTCTTTGTTGAGATATTGGAGACCACAACATCATGCGTTCGTATGTAGGAATTGGCAGTCAAACCTTGTAGCATGAAGGATAGTCTCGGTGCTTTGGAGACTGGATTTTGGATGATGAAGCTGATCTCAAGGAAGAGGCTACTCAGTGTGAGAGGGAGAGATATGATCCAGACTGGCCACATGCTAGTGCACATGGCAACGAGGCAGACAATTAGGCAAGAAAGCGGTTATACCAACAGCACCTCCGAGATAACCCTCAACATAAAAAAGCATGGTGAAGTTTACAAAATCTACTTCCTTTTGCCCAGAGGGTGGAAAGAGATGGGATTAATAAGACCCTTGAATATTACCCTTCTGCTGTTGCACAGCTTGCTGTGTTAGGCGTTAAATCTTGTATTCAGCATTTTGGTATTTTACCCAAGAAAATTATTATACCATATACAACAGCTCAGATAGAAACATTGTGTGCCTTGATAGATGATTGGGCCATACTACGCTGCAGTTTTGATGGAGAGTTTGACAGTCATTATCCTAAGGATCCTTTGCTACAATTTTTCATTGAACATCCAGTGATTTTTCCAAAGGTCACTGCCTCAGAGCCTTTGTTGGGAGCGTTAGATATTTACACAGATGGCTCCAAAACAGGTGCAGGTGCCTATATGGTTGATTCTCAAGAACCAGTCTTAATCCAATACAGTCCAGGCACCCCCCAAATTACGGAGTGTAAAATTGTATTGGAAGTTTTTAAAAGATTTCATGATTCTTTTAATTTAATTTCTGACTCTGCTTATGTAGTTAATGCTGTGCGCTCACTTGAAATTGCAGGGCCAATTCAGTCGAGTATTACCGTATGTCAAATTCTTTTAGAATTATCAAAATTGATTTGGGCCAGAAAATATAAATTTTTCATACAACATATTCAAGCCCATACAAATTTGCCTGGTCCCATGACCAGTAATAATGCCCTGGTGGATGCTAGTATTCGTAGAGAATTTATTTTTCATGCTGCTCTGGTTGATCTCGCTAGAGAATTATATCAAAAGTTTCATGTTCCTTCCTTTACTCTTCAACAAAAATTTAAAATCTCTAGGGCTACAGCTTGTGATGTGGTGTTACGTTGCCAGAATTGTGTTCAATTTCACCACCCTCCTCATGTGGGGATTAACCCTTGTGGTCTGATCCCGCTAAAATTTTGGCAGATGGATATCACACACATATCTCAATTTGGACATTTAAAATATGCTCATGTTTCTGTTCTTTAAATTCCTATGATCATTTCTCCATTGAGTAACCAGGTTCATGCTTAGTGGTTAACTACATTGTATTTAAAGTGTATCCAGACCTCTCATGTGATATAAATTCGATTAAGGGTCATAGTCATTGCTCTTCTTCAGCCTGATGTTCGATTTCTGAAACAAGTGGATCTCTTCATGTTCATGAGTCAAAGAATAGTATACTACAGTTCATTAAAACAGTCCAAAATTCAGAGAGAAATTCAGAATTCCTTAAGTTGTATTTTTCCTTTTTACACAATATGATTGAATTTCAGACACTTATTTTTACTGTCTTGGGAATATATTTTGCCTTCAGGTAATAAATCAGAACTTCTTCTTTAGCAGAAAGGAAGAAAGGTATGTGTTAAAATTTCTCCTCGCTCAACCCTCAGTATACAGAGACATGTGAAAACCTGTGGTTGGACATAAAAGGAATATTATTATTTCTCTGCATGATTTACTGTGGGAGAAAATACGACACACAGAAGAAAGACTACACACATAATATGTGTGACCTGACTTTTGATCAGCTCTGTGTCTCATGGAATTTGTACTTTGCAAAATCAATTTTTGTATCTCTCTCTTTCTTTAAAATATTTCTAATTTTTTATTTTACGTTTCACATGTGAAAACATTTCCCAGTTCCTCTTCCAGGAACCTCCTATCTCCTTCCTCTCCGCTTTCATCTATGAGGGTGTCCCACTAACCTCCATACACCCCTTCTTGGCTCCCAGGAATTACATTACCCTGCACTGGGCTCCAGCCATGGCATGTCCAAGAGCTTCTTCTCCCATTTGTATCCAATATGGCCATGCTCTGCTATATATGCTACTACTGCCACTACTAATTATTCTTCTTGTTGTAATTCTTCTACTTCTTCTTCTACTTCCTCCTCCTCCTCCTCCTCCTTCTTCTTCTCCTAATTCTCCCTCTTCTTCTCTCTCTTCCTCTGCTCCTCCTCATCCTTCTTCTATTCCTCCTCCTCCTCTTCCTCCTCCTCCTTCTACTTCTGATGCTGATGCTGATGTTGATGAAAACAATGACAATGACGACAACAATGACACTATTTAGGTTTTAGGAGTTTTCTTTAAATTGTTTTTCTGTGTTCCTACACTTTCAGCTTCTTATTGATATATGAAATGATGCTGAATTTTAATCTGCTCTTTGCTGAAAGTAATGTCCTGTGCATTATTTTCTCTCAAGATTTTATCGACTTTATGTAGGACAATAATATTCTGTTGAAATACAGTACAAAAACATTTCTTGTCTTTTATTATATAGATCTGAAGTAAACTCTTCTTATTGTATTGGGCTATTAGTTGTGAAAACAATGCCCATTTTCTTATGTTTTAAATATGATTTTTGAAGATTTTCTTGATGTGCTCTTGGATTCATTTGCCAGAATTTTATTGAGTATTTTTGCATCGATATTCACAAGGGAAATTGGTCTGAAGTTCACTTTCTTTGTTGGGTCATTGTGTGGTTTAGTTATAAGAGTAATGTGGCTTCATAGAAGGAATTCAGTAGTGCTCCATCTGTTTCACTTTGTGGAATAGTTTGGATACTATTGGTATGAGGTCATCTATGAAGGTCTGATAGAATTCTGCACTAAACCCATCTGGACCTGGGCTCTTTTTGGTTGGGAGACTTTTATTGACTGCTTCTATTTCTTTAGGAGTTATGGGGTTGTTTCAATGGTTTATCTGTTCCTGATTTAATGTCGGTACCTGGTATCTGTCTAGGAAATTGTCCATTTCCTGCAGATTTTCAAGTTTTGTTGAATGTAGTCTTTTGTAGTAGGATCTGATAATTTTTAGAATTTCCTCTGATTCTGTAGTTATGTCTCCCTTTTCATTTCTGATTTTGTGAATTTGGACACACTCTCTGTGTCCTGTCATTAGTCTGGATAAGGGTTTATCTATCTTGTTGATTTTCTCAAAGAAACAACTTTTGATTCTGTTGATTCTTTCTATGGTGCTTTTTGTTTCTACTTGGTTGATTTCAGCTGTGAGTTTGATTATTTCCTGCCTTCTACTCCTCCTGGGTGTATTTGCTTCTTTTTGTTCTAGAGCTTTTAGGTGTGCTGTCAAGCTGGTGACATATGCTCTCTCCTGTTTCTTTCTGCAGGCACTCAGAGGTATGAGTTTTCCTCTTAGCACAGCTTTCATTGTGTCCAATAGGTTTGGCTATGAACCTTCATTTTCATTAATTTCTAAGAAGTGTTTAATTTTTTCTTTATTTCTTCTTTGACCAGGTTATGGTTGAGTAGAGCATTGTTCAACTTCCATGTATATGTGGGCGTTCTTCCCTTACTGTTATTGAAAACCAGCTTTAGGCCATGGTTTTCTGATAGGACACATGGGATTATTTCTATCTTTCTGTATCTGTTGAAGCATGTTTTTGGACCTAATATATGGTCAATTTTGGAGAAAGTACCATGAGATGCTGAGAAGAATGTATATCCTTTTGCTTTAGGATTCAATATTCTATAAAAATCTGTTAAGTCCGTTTGGTTCATAACTTCTCTTAGTCTGTCTACGTCTCTGTTTAATTTCTGTTTCCATGATCTGTCCATTGATGAGAGTGGGGTGTTGAAATCTCCTACTATTATTGTGTGAGGTGCAATGTGTGTTTTGAGCTTTAGTAAGGTTTCTTTTACATATAGAGGTGTCCTTGTATTTGGAGCATAGAAATTTAGGTTTGAGAGTTCATCGTGGTGGATTTTTTCTTTGATGAATATGAAGTGTCCTTCATTATCTTTATTGATGACTTTTAGTTGAAAATTGATTTTATTCGATATTGAATGGCTACTCCAGCTTGTTTCTTCCGACCATTTGCTTGGAAAGTTTTTTTTCCAGCCTTTCACTCTGAGGTAGTGTCTGTCTTGTCTCTGAGGTGTGTTTCCTGTAGGCAGCAGAATGCAGGGTCTTCATTGCGTATCCAGTTTGTTAGTCTATGTCTTTTTATTGGGGATTTGAGACCATTGATGTTGAGAGATATTAAGGAGTAGTGATTAATGCTTCCTGTTATATTCATATTTGGATGTGAGGTTATGTTTTGTGCTTTTCTTCTCTTTGTTTTGTTGCCAAGAAGATTAGTTTCTTGCTTTTTCTAGGGTGTAGCTTGCTTCCTTATGTTGGGCTTTACCATTTATTATCCTTTGTAGCGCTGGATTTGTAGAAAGATATTGTGTAAATTAGGTTTTGTCATGGAATATCTTGGTTTCTCCTTCTATATTAATTGAGAGTTTTGCAGGATACAGGAACCTGGGCTGGCATTTGTGTTCTCTTAGGGTCTGTATGACATCTTTCCAGGTCTTCTGGCTTTCATAGTCTCTGTCGAGAACTCTGGTGTGATTCTGATAGGTCTGTCTTTATATGTTACTTAAACTTTTTCCCTTATTGCTTTTAAAATTCTTTCTTTATTTTGTGTATTTGGTGTTTTGACTATAATGTGACAGGAGGAGTTTCTTTTCTGGTCCAATTTATTTGGAGTTCTGTAGACTTCTTGTATGCTTATGGGCACCTCTTTCTTTAGGTTAGGGAAGTTTTCTTCTATGATTTTGTTGAAGATATTTACTGGTCCTTTGAGTTGGGAGTCTTCACTCTCTTCTATACCTACTATCCTTAGGTTTTATCTTCTCATTGAGTCCTGGATTTCCTGTATGTTTTGGACCTGTAGCTTTTTCCATTATAGATTATCTTTGACAGTTGTGTCGATGATTTCTATGGAATCTTCTGCTCCTGAGATTCTCTCTTCTATCTCTTGTATTCTCTTGGTGATGCTTGTATCTACGGCTCCTTGTCTCTTCCTTTGGTTTTCTATATCCAGGGTTGTTTCCCTGTGTTCTTTCTTGATTGCTTCTATTTCCATTTTTAGTTCCTTCAACTGTTGGATTGTGTTTTCCTGGAATTCTTTCAGGGATTTTTGTGATTCCTCTCTATATGCTTCGACTTGTTTATTTATGTTTTCCTGCGTTTCTCTAAGGGAGTTCTTCATGTCTTCCTTGAAGTTCACCAGCATCATGATCAAATTTGATTTTAAATCGAGATCTTGCTTTTCTGGTGTGTTTGGATATTCAGTGTTTGCTTTGGTGTGAGAATTGGGTTCTGATATTGCCATGTAATCTTGATTTCTGTTGCTTGAGTTCCTGCTCTTGCCTCCTGCCTTCAGATTATCCCTGGTGTTACTTTGTTCTGCCATTTCTGACAGTGGCTAAACTTTCCTATAAGCCTGTGTGTCAGGAGTGCTGTAGACCTGTTTTCCTGTTTTCTCTCAACCAGTTATGTGAACAGAGTGTTCTGCTTTCAGTCGTGTAGTTTTTCCTGTCTACAGGGCTACAACTGTTCTTGTGGGCCTGTGTCCTGAGTTCACCAGGCAGGTCACTTGGAGAACAAAAGTTGAACTTACCTGTGTTCCTGAGGCTCAAGTTTGCTCATGGAGTGTTGCTTATGTGCTTCCCCCAAATGTGGCAATGAGGAGGACATGCGCTGCCCTTTCAGGATCTACCCTGCATCAGGGTCCCTGATGGTGTTTGGTGTTTTCCTCTGGAGTCAGAAATGTGGGCACAGTTTAGTCTCTTCTGGCTTCCAGGAGTGTTTGCGTCTCTGAAGGTTTAGCTCTCCCTCCCATGGGATTTGGGTGCAGAGAACAGTTGATCCAGTCCCTTCAGATTCTGGTGGTGTCTCAGGCACAGGGGACCTGCAGCTCCTGTGCCTCTATCTACCAATTCCCAGAGGCCATATACAGTTTCCTCTTGGGCCAGGGATGTGGGCAGGGGTGGGCAGTATTAGTGGTCTCATCCCCTCTGCAGTCTTAGGAGTGCCCACCTGTCTGGGCGGTGAGCTCTCTCTCTCTCACAGGGTTGTATAAATATCTTAGTAGGTATTGTCAACAGTGAGGACCCAGTTGAGCTCACATGCATGCACTAGAGAGCAGGAGTCTCTTTATAGGCATATTAAAATTTATCTAATTGCAATACAGATTATTTAGCAATTCCAAATAATAAATATGTCCTCAGAATTCAGGAAGGTGTGAGATATTGTGTCAGACACTGTTCTCTTTTATGTGAAACAAAGACTACTAATTACCCTAATGTTGCAGCCTGTGCATAGGCTCAGATTTTGGAACCATTTGTTCTCTTGAATGAGGATGGATTTTGACATCTCAGAGAGTTCAGTTACTGATGGTGAGGGATGAGGAGGGTTTTGTTCTTTACTAATTATCAATGAGGGCCTGTTATGGAGTTTTCACCTTTCCTGGTCTACTTTTTATTTTCCAACTTTATTACCTTGAGTATTTCTTATTTACATTTTGATTGTTATTCCCCTTCTCGGTTTCCAGGCCAACATGCCCCTAACCCCTTCCCCTCCCCTTCTGTAAGAGTGTTCTCTTCCCCATTCTCCCCTCATTACCACCCTCCCCCGAACAATCCTGTTCACTGGGGGTTCATTCTTGGCAGGACCAAGGGCTTCCCCTTCAACTGGTGCTCTTACAAGGCTATTCATTCCTATCTATGAGGATGGAGCCCAGGGT